>NW_009924283.1:0-911 GCF_000696875.1 Nestor notabilis | reverse complement strand
AGAAGCAACCAATTGGGCAAGAGGTGACAAGTGTAAGATAAGCATACCTTTATGAGAAGTTGTCACTTTTGCCCCCTCCTCCCATCAACGTCTGTATGCAATTAATCTTTTATCTCGTTCTTCTCATGGATTGATTTCCTGCTGTTTCTCCATAGATAGAGTTTTTCACGTTACACAATCCTGTCACTATTCCCAGTGCCCCCCCCATTGTTTCTCTGATCCATCTGCATCTCGATCGTCTCTGTTAAATGGGAAATGCTGCTCCTCTTTGGCATGTGAACTTTGAGCTGTACATTCTGAGCCTGAACCTGAAAGAAGCCCTACAGCGTTGGTGTCCCTAACTGAAAACTGTGTTTGAAAGTAGAAGTTCATGTTTCTGTGTTGTGTATATGTATTAATAAATAAAAATCACAAGAGTGGCCTGGTTTTAACTCCTTGGTAAGCATCAGGATTCTGGAGATAAAGAGCACTGCCTGCTGCAGCATCCTACAGGGTCAGTTTTGCAGAATGCACTTTTCCACCCCCTAGTAACGCATTTCAGAGATTTCCCACCTCTCCAATAAGAACAACTTGTCTACCAGGATGAAAACATTGATATTGGGGGAAAAATAATAAGGAAACTAAGTGGATTAACTTTTCACAACTTAGTTTTATTAATCTTCATATACAGGCAAGAAAGAATATGAAAAGACAAATAACCTACAGTTGTGCACATTCTCAATTGCTGTTAATACACTGGCTTTCCCAGAGCCTTGTTTGGTTCCAGCGGACAGGCCAAGTACGCAATAGCTGACAGGGTTCTGACTTGCACCTAGAGGGGGTTTAACTCTGGCTATGAAGCTATGCCCACCACCACTGCCCCAGCGCCGCCTCCCCCCCCCCCCCCACAAAAAAAAAACACACACCAAACA
>NW_009924282.1:70731-81195 GCF_000696875.1 Nestor notabilis | reverse complement strand
CCCACCCTAACTATTCTATGATTCTATGTTAATGTTAACTTCTTGTATGTCCAGTAGGCATAATGATTGCTTTGAGAACAGTGCAAATCATGGTATCATGATTGTGATACTTCAATACTTAAGCTGAAGTGAAGATAATGAAATACAGTTATTTAAAATAACCTACTCTTTAGAGCCTTTAGTGAGTAGGAAACGTTGGCCATAGGTTCACTGAAAACTAAGATATGTTGTGGTTTAAGCCCAGCTGGTAACAGAAACACACAGCCACTCACTTAATCTCTCCCTTCTCCCCTGCCCCACCCCAATCCTAGTGGGATGGGGAGAAGAACTGAAAGAATTCTCACACATTCTTGGTGAACAGTGAATATGTCTAGTCATGAAGTTACATATAATTTTCTGGGAAATTAAAGCTGTTCATTGCTTAGAGGAAACCAATATACTCAAGTTTTCTTTTAAATTATGAGTGTTCAGATCACTGAATTAATGGTTAAGAACATTGACTTGTACTCTATAACAAAATAGTTGCACACCAAGCTATGTTCTGAATGTAAAATGAATTTATTAGGAATACCGTGTTACTGGGATTCATGCTAATGCTAAAGTCAAATTTCCATGACCTGTCTGACCCATTGCCCTCCTGCATGTTTTCCTGTTTACCGTGCAAGGTGCAAAATTGATGTTTAAATTTACTGTTGAGCACCTCACTCACAGCAGGGAGCTTAGATACTTGACATGAGGCTATGGATTTCACTCTGGTAGAAACAGATGTGCAGTCCTCATCTGTAAACTGGGCTGATTATATTTCTTTGCCCCAGAAAGCTGGATAGGTAAAGATTTTGTGAGGTTGAGAGAGACTCATATACTGCTGTAGTGAAGAAAGAACAGGTAAGTACTTTAGGTAGAATAAAGTTTTTATTATCCTGTCAGTACAGAACTTTCATATCATATGCCCTGGTGTGCTAAGATAGTGACTCTAGGCAATCATAAATCACCTTTTGAAGAAAAGGGTTATCTTTGCACTGTCTGTGTCAGAAATAAGCATTATGTATTGCTATTGATCATCCGTGTCCAACCTATGAAGGCACTAATGAGGTCTGGAAGGAGTCATTTCTGGCTGTAGCTAAAATAACCGTGCTAGTCTGTAGTTTTGTGAAAGGGATTAGCCAGGAAAAGGAAACGTAGCTGTATCCACCCTTGCTGTGTCCAGAGGAATACTGAATTCAACTTGGGAAAGCAATTTTGTCTGTACTAAGAATAGATCACCTTTTATTTCTGTTTGTCTTGTGGTAAATCATTGGTCCTGCAGGGACCACCACAATAATAATTAAACAAAAAAAAAAAAAAAAAAAGTGTTAGGTTCTTGAGTTTTTTGTTTAGTTTAGTTTTGGTTTGGTTTTGTGCTTTTCATTTGTTTTCTTGGGGGTGGTGATGTGTTCTTGTTTGTTTGTTTGTTTAAGAACAGGCACAGTATGACTTCCTGAATCCTGCACAGAGAATAACAACATACTAGCAGGTCATATACTGAAGAAAAGCAAGGATAGGAATCCAGAGGCTGCCTTATGCTTCTAAAAATCACTGTATTAAAAGTCACAGTCTGTTAGGAGCAAGGACAAGTACTCCCAAGTGGCCACTCAGAGCTCATTAATCTTTAGGCTATGGATGCATGCTATGTCAGCTGCTGTCCTGTCTGGTTGAATGAATCATTTCTGGTCACCTAGTTGTCCCACTCTACAGTCCACTCACAATCTTCAGCAGTTAGGGTTATAGGTAAACATTCAGCTGAAGAGTTTTAGTATTTAGCAAGAGGACATACTGGAGCACACAGTTTCAAGTTTCTAATCAAATAATTTAACAGCTAGGCTGTATGCAAAGCAGAGAAAGAGCATATGATTGATGTATATTTTTGCAAAGAAAAGAGTAAGAAAATTCTTCCCAGTCAAAGGGCAGACTTAGCTTGCTGTGTGTGTGGAAAAGTCAACCAGATCCCTTTTTAACACTTCGGACTGGCTAAACTAAGTGCTGACTTAAGCCATTTCATGCCGTGTTTTGATGTGATAATAAATACGGTTTTAGAGTACCTGCTATTCTACAGCACCTGCTACAAAAGACTTCAGCCACATGACTATTCCGACAAGCAGGTTTATAAGCCTTTGAAGGAATAACTTTTTTTGTTTGTTGGCCTTTTGCTAGATAAAATATTACCTGTCTGTAGCACTCTGTTTTTACACTGCTTCATGTGTCATATACCGACTTAAAGCAAGCATAAACCTTGGTTAAAAGTATGAAGTCAGCACAAAATTCACATCATCTGCTCTGATTACCTGAACAGAAATACAGTTCTATACTCCAAGCCTTCTGCAGTGCTTTATGATTCAGCAATTGATGTAGTATGAAATTACTAGGAAATGACAAAACACAAATGACTACAGGACCACACCTTCATAGGTCTGCCTCTTTAAAATCCTATTCTTATGTGTAGATTCAGGAACATATTTTCTCTTGCAGCCCAGAAGGTAAAAATGCCATGCATCCTGACTCACTGTCTTGTCAGATGACCTAAGGTCTCTCTTATAAATGGGATCACTGAAGTGACCTGGGTTAGGTAAAAAAAAAATAAAAAAATCTTTACTGTTGTTAAGTTCCAGTGTTGTTAAAATCCAGTGAACCCATTTACAATATTCTCTGCAGACAGCTGCATCTGAACAGACAGAGAAAATAGCTTACTGCTGTATAGGCGAAGAATAAATAACTGGGAGAGAGGAGGAAGCAGAAAGTTCTTACAGCTTTTGCCACTAGAGAAAAGCATCAATGAACACCGCCCTTAGGCTCTTAATTCAGGTTTATGGATTTCATTTCCTCAGCTGGATGTCTCAACTTTTAGACTCTTCAGCACTTAACATGATGTATGTTCAACTCCCTCAACTTCTTTATTGTTTCTAACCCTTGTTTCCTTATTTGTAACATAATTTTAAATGGTTGTCCTGCCTATGGTTAGCTGCCTGTGGAGAGAGGAAGGTTATAAAGAAGTACCTTAGATACCCACTTATGATAACAAAGGTTTCAAAAGTGTCAGCATGTTATACATTTTCACAAGAATATGTACAAAAGAAGGTAGAATTCTTCCTTTGTTTGTTTGTTCTGTAAATAGATGCTTTTTAAAGCAATTTTAATATGGAGTGGAATTGCTAATTCATTCCTCTACTGCCATTATTAATTAACAATTAAAATTAAAGCCAGAGAGAAGGTAGCTAATATGCAACTATTGTTATTTAGTATAATAAATCACTGTACTCATTGTTTGTATTAAAGTATTAGAAAGCTATAGATAATTTTTCAAAATGCATGTAATCCAGTTTTTAACAGTATACCTATTGAAATAACTCCTGAAATTTTGCACAGGTACTAGTTTCAGTCCAACTAAACAGTGACATTTTCTTTATCTTTGTATTTTCTGCATGGTGAAGAAGGTTTAGCAGAAAGTATTGAGATTGCCTCTTCATCACATAAGTCTAACCAATTTTATGACAATATGCAGTATTTTCACTAGAGAAGAATGAAATGTGGGTTTGAATCCCTTCAGGCAAAAGAGGGACTTGAGCTCTTCTGCACTACATCCTAAACAGGCACTCTAAGCAGTGGGAAAACAAGCTAGTGTGACCACTGTCACATTAAAATGATAGGCATGAACAGCTTTTGAAAAATTGCAAACTCCACTTAGGGGATATAGACCTTTAACAGGCACAGAGTCTTTACTGTCACTTGAATAGATTGAGGCACCTATGTGCTGAAAGGAAGTGCTCTTTAAGCTTTTTCTGCTGGCTACCTCTAACCAGATTCTCCTCTGAATGCCAGGTGGATTGCAGCGCTCTATGCCCTCCCACTTCTGATATACTTGTTTTACAAATTACAATCCACATTTTCAATTTAACAGAAGAGATGTCTTTAAAGAAATTTTAATAGAACCCAGATGGTAAACCAGAAGAGATGGCAATCCCTCTTGGCATTCACAGGTTTCTAAATTAACTGTAGAAGTTTTTGCCCTTCTTCAGTGTTTTTTAAGCAAATAGTTTCTGCCTTTTCAAGCATATTAAAAATTACATCAGTTCTAAGTTTTATTTTACTTTTGGTTTTAATTGTAGACTGGGTTGGAGTAAATGACTACCCAAAGAGAAGAAGTGTATTAAATATTCAGCTATATGGCAAGTTCTCCTGTAGAGTTTGAGGGTTTGGTTAGACACCTTTTTACCCATTGTTTTCTTAAATTATGTATTTAAGAAAATACTTGCATAGAGCCTTGAATGCTCAGGATAACCTGTTTCCCATATTTCTTCCATAATTTTAAAGAAAGAATCTGCTTACATCTGAAAAGTAACTCACGAAATTCTTTGAATCTCTTAAAACTCCCTCTAATGTCTACCTACTCTGCAAGTAGAATGGAACCAGACAGCATGCTGTAATTATTCCTTCCTTTTCATATTTTGTTCTCCTTTCATTAACTTCCATAGTCCTGCCATTCCCTCTATTTGACCTCTACTCCTATTTGAAAAGACAAATGAACAAGAAAGGCTTCAGCTAGCAGAGTTCTGTCAAACAATACTGTTTTCATTTGCTTGGAAGTTGTATCTCCATGCCTAACCCTGTACTTCTTTGCACCTTTCAGATCATAAGCTGTGCTGGGTAAGAGCTGTCTATTTATCTGGTTTTTTACACTATCCTCACTGGGGCCTTTGGGTGCAACTATCCTACAGTAATCATGTTCAACAGAAACAACAAAGACAAGCTCTCTTCTTCAGTGGGGCTTCCTACTTTCTTTAAAAATCCTCACCTTTTAACCTCTAACTCACAGTAACATGTAACTCAAAGATGCTGCATAGACATTTTGATACATACTCTGATCAGCAGACTTTACTGACAAAAATTTGGAGTGCAGTGCTCAGATAGTCAAAGGGATGCAGAGGGCTGACTTGTCCTCATCTACATAAAGATGTGATGCTTTTAGTGAATAAATTCTAAAGCAAAACAGAAGGCATTTGCCTCAACAGCCTCAACAGAAAATAATATCAGAACAGAGACAAAGAAAAAAGACCCTTTAAAATTAGTTAGAAAGTTAAAGGTTGTTCAGTAAGTGGCCTACCAATTAATTTAGGCAGGAGGGAAATGTGTTAGGGAGGAGGCAAAGAGGAAGCACTATATTTTCATGCTAAAAGCAGTCTTTGAAGTATCAGCTTTCTGTTTCCCAGAGTTATTTCATAACATACAGGGCATTTATACTTAAAAAAACCCCAGCAACATAAACAATAATGGGGCTTTGAGCAACCTGGTCTAGTGGAAGGGTTAGGGTTTTGGACTTCTGAATCTGAAGTGGGTGGAAAATCTTGCAGTTTAGCAAGATGTTCACAATCACCTCTGTGTTTTCTGTTGATTGCATCAAGCAGCTCCTCTCAGTGTTGGGAAATGAACCTTCACATTAGTACTGTGTTATTTGACTAAGTCATGCAGCATGCTACATACTCATGTTAAATATCACACTGGATCATGAGGCTAACATATGAAGGCTTGTGTCAATTCCACCAAACCATATCTAGGGCTGTGGTATTTTTACCCTAATATTCTTTATAGAAAGGACAATCAGTTGGATGTTTTAAAATGGTGCACAAGGCAGGTTGTGTCTACAGGATTGGAAAAAAGAAGGAGCCAGTTTGAATTGGGCCCTCAATGAGAATTTTAAAAAATGTTCAGTGATGGAAAATCTCCTGCTCCTGCTGGCTGTTTATTTCAGCAGTTAATTATCCTCACTGTTAAAAATCTCTTCTCATGTATTTGAATTTGTCTGGCTTCAGTTTCCAGCCCTTGATTCTTGTTACACTTTTCTCTGTTTCATTAATAAAAGCTTTAGTACTTTCTACCCATGAAAGTACTTATGCACTGTTATTAGACCTGGCAGGGAAATTGTCTTCTTAATCACAAAAGTTTTTGTCATTTTGAAAAATTCAAAAGAATAATTTCATGAAAAGGGCTGAAATGTAAAGTAAAATCAAACATGATTGTGCTTCACATAAAAGAGTTAAATTAATCTTTTCCTCATAACATTAATTTTGGAGCTCATGCTGAGCATTGTCTTTTAGTTTGCCCTCTGTTCTCATCTTTTCTTTGTCTCGTTAGATTCCCAAATCCCTTTTACAATCTCTTCTTTGGATCAAGCAACCCTTCCATTTTGTAATAGGAACACACATTTTTAAAGTTAAATTAGGACAACACAGTTAAACAGTACTGTTTTGATAGGTTTTCCCCAAGTAAGCTATATGTGACCTATAGTCAGTCCCCTAATCCTTTATCTTAATTCCCCCATAGCCTTCTAGATCTGCTGTCATTGTTACACTCTTCACTTTGTCTCAAAGAGAGAATGCATTTTTCTTTTCTTTTTTTTTTTTTTTTTTCAGTTTTCTTCTTCTTTTGCTCTAATCCCGTGGACCAGATGGCTAAAAGCCTCTCTAATGCTTCAGTGATTCTTCTAGGAAGACCTTACCACTATTTGTCTTTCTCGTCAGATATAGCCTCAGATATTTCCCTTCAGCCAAGTACTGTTTTACATCAAACCACCAGAATTTACCACAGGATTTTCACTAAATTTAAGTGGTTTGCCACTCTGAGTAAAATTTTATTTATGTAATAAAAAAAAAAGGACAGGTTCTAGCAGAAGAACAAAAGTCCATTTAAACTCTCCATTGTTACTGCAATACTTCGTGTAGAAGATTTAATAATCTTCATCCTTGTGACATGGTTTTCTGTCATGATTCAGATTCTGACATCAGAACATGCTGTTACTTGACCCTTTAACAAGAGATTTCTTGTGTTTAAAAAAGAAGATATGCAAGGGATTGTGAGGCATCTATTTAGAATTTTTGTTATTCTGTTCTGGATTCACACATTAATTTATCTCCTGTTACTGAGTCTAACTTTATGTAACAATCTAATGCAACAACAATGTAATGTAAGTAGCAATTATATAAATTAAAGCAGAAAGCAACAGCATTTACATATTTAAGAATAAAATCCAGACAACATTATGAAGATGACTGAACCACCTAAGTGATGGAAAGAAAACTGCTACAGTTTTCCAAATTTCCATTAGGGTTCTCCTTTCTGTCATGTCTATGCAACATAGATTTATACAGTTTCACTTAACTGATGCAGTCATACCAGGAAACTTACATTATGTACATATTGCAGTATTATCTAAGTCCCTGCAAATGATCATTCCAATTTTTTTTTTTTTTTTTTAATTCAAAGGCGTTTAGAAGCACATCAGACTATTCATCCAGTCCAAAATGTGAATTTTAATATATTATGTCTACTAAGATTTTGGCCTCTGCCCACAGCAAAATTAATTTTTCCTGCACACTACATGACTACATAGGCAATGGAAGACCGGATTCCTGAACCTCAAGAAATCCAGGTGAGTAAATGATCAATTTACCTGTATTTTGTTGGTATGAGGCTATTAAAAAGCTCAGATAAATATTACCTCAGATATTACGAGGGGGTAGTTGCAAGTAAGCCTCCATCAAAAATGGAAGAGGAAAAGTCATAGTAAGAGAAAAATGGCATCAACAAGAGAAATAATAATAAGCTGAATACAGCAGCAAGAACTAGTCAGCAGCATATCTACATGACACTTCAAGTGGTAACACCAAAGTTGCCAGCCCAGATGCCTGAGAAATCTGCCAGGGACCCAAAAGCATTTGCTGGGGAAAAATTATCTTGATACCTCACCCTCTCACCTCCTACCTCTGTTAAACTACCTCACTATTATTTTTTTCTGGAAGTAAGTCAGCATGAGCACAGGTATGTTTGGGGCAAGGAAGCATCATCTACATAATAAGTGAACAGTTTTATGCTAAGTGTTTTTTTCACTCTTAATCATGCTCAAGCTTTCTTTACACAATAACATTTATGATTCTGTTTCTTATGTATTAATGATACCAAAGTATGAAACACACCAAGAAGTAAAAAGATCATCTCAGAATAAGAACTACGTTCTCTTAGTGTTGACATACTGACCCCCCTTCAACCAAAAAGTCAATATGGTGTTTCTTTATTGTCAGAATAATTGGCTAGTCCGTGCAATTATTTCTTATACAGCTATTTGTATAACTGCAGTTTAAAAATGAAAACATACTTTTTCCATTGAGATTTAGAGTAAGTGGGTGATCCATGTCAATGGAATTATTTCAGTTTCATTCTGATTTATTGTAACTATTAAAGCAGGAGGTAAAGCATAATAAAGCTATGCGCTTGTTATGCCCAGGAGCTATTTTTCGAACTAAATAACAGCAACCTTAATTCTTTTCATCTATAAAAATCAGAGGCTCAGGAGAAGTGAATGAAATCTAAAAATAATATTTTCAATATAATAAAGTTATGTTTTTTCTTTGTAGACATTTTAAACCTATAGGTTTCCCCCCCGCCCCAATTCTTTACCCAGGTAATTGTTTCACTGATTATCATCGAGTTTTGAAAGGAGCTAATACTATGTGTGAAATCAGGGGGGAAAAGCCAGGCCATAAACCTATGAAAAAATGGCATCATGGTGGAAATAGGAAACTGATATCAGCACTAATGAGAATCACTCTAATAACTGCTGAAACCAGATCTATGAAAACATATTCTTACAGACAATACATATTTTAGAATACTTAGACACATTTTTACAGTGTGCATTAATGACAGACATTATTCATAATGCTTAGTGTTCTAGTGGGTTGATTAGGATTTTTAATATCTTCGTATTAATTCTCTGTTAAATGACAAAGTCAGTTAGTGGAGGGTTTGTACTCTGAAAAGTATTATAGCAAAACAAAGGATAAAAGAACACTTCAGTGTTTTTTATACAGGAAAATTGTGCAAAGTATTTTAGCTCTGGGATTCAAGAATACACACAGCTTGCTATTTCAGAAGTTCTGCAAAAATCATTTCATCATGTTGAATGAATTCTTCAAAACACCCAAGAAAGAGTATTAATCCATCACTCTGTTTTCTGTTACAGAAGAATCAGTTATTATTCTTCATGCTGCATAAAAATGATTGCTCTTGTTTTACTTATTTGAAGAGAGACTGTTCTCTTGGAGACCATAGAAATCCAAAGTTGCAACAGTTGCAAATTTTGCAAATAAGGCAGCAAGCCTTCAAGAGGCTATTCATTATACTGTGTGATACAGAAGCTAGCATTAAAGAAGTCATGGCAAAGTAGACACAGCAGTAACACATAACTAGGTGCAGTATAGCACTTCCAGAACTATATGAAAAGCAAGTGGGACCATGAGTAACAGAACCACCTCAGTTTCCTGTGGATTTGTGGCAGTGTTCAAGGCCAGGTTGGACAGAGCCTTGGGTGACATGATCTAGTGTGAGGCATCCCTGCCCACAGCAGGGGGGTTGGAACCAGATGATCTTAAGGTCCTTTCCAACCCTAACCATTCTATGATGTTAAATAAGATTTGAAAGCACAAAAAAGTGTTTTCTTCAGTAGAAAAATAACAGGATCTTTCTCTCTCTCTCTTTCAGCCAACTATTGTTTTCTAAATTTTCAGGAATTTAGTATTTATCCAGACTATTGAAACAATTTAAGCAAACTGAAATTTTACTAGGATGGTGTCTGAAAACAGATACACGCAGTTTTATTTCTGTGTAGAGGTTTACAGATGTATAGGAGTCTAACATACCGTCATAGTCAAGTACTAGTCAATAAACTCTGTAGAGTCCAGTCAGTATTTCAGCTGGCCCTCAAGTACACAGGGATTCAACTACCCATGTGTAGGTGTCTAGTATAATATGAAATCCTTTAGGCATGTTGCCTGGCTTTTGGTAGAACCTTAGAAGGGTAGCCGTCTCTCACAGGCCCTGTGTCATATCTGGCTGTCCTATGTGATATCTCAGGCAGTCAGGGGTAGCTTTAATGGCATTAGACATCACTGTGTGAGCAACTGAACTAAGCATCTGGAGTCTATGCAGCTGAATAAATCTCCAGACTTGTTCACTTGTTGATTATGCTAACTAGATCTCTTTTGTTGTCTTCAGCTTCTCACCCTTCGGGGTCTAGTGACATTTAGGATGCCATAGAACACACCTCCAGCTGTGACACTGGGATGGCACAATTCTTGCACTGTATCATGCTGTTGCATGTGTATGTCTTTGACAAAGAAGGGCATCTAAAATTGCACTGAATACTTACATGTAAGAAATTCCATTGAGACCTACTGACTATAACAGAACCCCAGATACCTGTGGCATTTATAGGCACTTATATCTAGACACCTTAATTTGTGTGCATAAATCTGCATTGTATCACACTGTCACATGCTAAATAATGATGAAAATAAGCAAGAGGCCAAGATAATTTATATTCTCCTTACAGACTTCTGGAGCAGTAGTCTGACCAACCTGTAGGGAAGCTTGCACTATGAA
>NW_009924282.1:52839-70700 GCF_000696875.1 Nestor notabilis | reverse complement strand
GATTTTTAGCAATGACTAGGATCAATCTTCTCTTTAAAAAAAAAAAAAAAAACCCAAGAAAAAAAGTTGTCCTAGGTCTGACTATGTAAAATAATTCTTGATTATGCTGGTCAGATTACTACTCTTGTCTACTGTGAAATGAGCCTTGGTATTTGTTGCTGAATGTCACATTTTCTGACTGCAGGCCTTACACGGGAATTCTAGCAGAGTTTAAGTAATAAGAGATGTGACAAGAACCTACTAAGAACTAGAAACCATAATTAAAGCAGGAAACAGAATGCTAGTGAGTCATATAAGGATGATATTTCACAGAAATATTTTGTGGGCAGAATAGGAACACGGGGAGAAATAAAATTGTTGCATGCATTGGCACAGTCCAAAGTACAGAAATTAATAAGTAGAGCAACACAAGCCAGTAAATGTAAGAAAATCAATACAAACTCACAGTATCACATTATTGGATCCCTGCCACCTCATAATGATTCATCATCATCTCTATCAAAGCTGAAACATTTCCTAGTTGTCACAAGTTTGATGGTAGAAAGTTAATCGAGCAACATGAATAAATCACCATGTCATTTTTAATACTAGTCTGATTCTCATAGTTAAAGATCCAAGATAGAAGTCCAAAGGCATGTATTGCTGATGACATACACACTATTCAAGTGTATTCTGGAAGTCCTGCATTAATTTAAAAGGCAGAAGTGAGAATTAATTCTTCTTGAGAAAGTGATCTGGGTATTGATGGTGAAACTAATGAGACAAAACCTCAGAACAGGGCCATTCAGTTCAATGAAACAGAAAACTGGGAAAAAATCAAACCAAAAGAAGTCATATTAAAGTCATCCCTTTATGTTTCCTGAGTATTTTTGATTCTGTATTGAACTTCTTTACATCCATATATTAATCCAAATTATAACAGTTTGTTACTTGTTTACTCTCAGCAGTTACTGAGCGCTGCTTAGTAACTTTGTCGTTGTCCTTTTAGTATTAAAAAAAAAAATAGCCATAGAAGAGACAATTTCTACTGCATCTAACTTCTATTCAAGTATATAGAAACTTGTGCAAGCATGCGGCATCAAACTGAAGTACTATGGAGATTGCAAATCACTACATTTATTCTTACAATATCATGTGTTATTTTAAGAATAGAATAAATGTCTTACTGCACTTAGTAGATCTACTGCTTCTCCTTTTTTGTAAAAACAGTACTCAAACAATATATGTGCGAACAAATGTGAGAAGATACACTGGTACAACTATGATAATGCAGCGGATAATGGAAAGATCTATTTGACAGCATATAATGGGGGATAAATCACAGGAGAAGCACACAACTTTTAAATAATAACAGTAAGACTTAAAGAGGAAGAATTAAAGGCACTATGAAACATCTGGTGACAGTTTATCTTGTCTCTGCTTTAAACAGCTGACAACAGTGCTTGGGATAGAAATAGTCATCTTGGGTTACTTCATGGTCCTTTATTTGTTTCAAAATTACTCAGTTCAGTGCATGCAGTTTGACAGGATTCTTCTAGACCTTTGAGTACCATCAAACTGATCTAATGTTAGATTCATAAAAACTTAAAATTTAGAAAAACTGCTTGGTGGAAATACTACTAATAGTACCTGTGAGAAAAACAACAGTGGATTTGAAATACACATTGGAATCTATTTAAATTCAATATATGTCTGAAATAAATACTGTCAAACACCTGTTAACATAAAAAAAGATACTTACAGAATATTTTTTTCACTTTCACTTATTACAGTATTTTTTACATCTGCATGGAACATCAAAATTCTGTTCTTGGAAACTCTAAAATTATTTCTTGTCACAATAAATAGAATGTGCCGAATTATGTCTATTATGAATACTGCTATACTCACTTTTCTAGTTCCACATTCTAAATTAATTTGTTCTCTCACCTATGAAAATATGAAGCTTATTCTCAGTAACTGAGTACATATTTTGTAAAATAGAAAACATACTATTTTTATGTATCTATGGATAAAAGTTTTTCTGTTTATTATGTTGATTTGAGGGTTTTGGCTTTTTTTAACTAAATTCATTAAACATCTTGCTCAGAGGAAATGACCAAAGCAAAAGGCAATATAATACCCGCCATTAGGTCCAGTTTGTTAATCTGAATTTCATTCTCCAGACAGAGTGGGGATTAAGAAGCAAATAAAACAAAAACATCTAAATAGTTTTAATTCTTTGAAAACAGAATTAGTTCTATGGAACGCACCACCTGCCTTTGACATTCCAATGTGAACCCATTCTACAGTATTCGTGAGTCAAAACAAACTTTGTGACCCATCTATTTGTATTTTTGAAAAAGTTATGACACAAACCATGCCAATTTCATTAATGTGTTTGTAACAATGTCCAGTTTTCTGATACTTTGTTCAAAGCACTATATAAACTCTCGTATCAAGATTTTTTTAATTGTGGTTTAGACTTCTGTATTTTTTGATTGTAAAGCAGTCGATGCTCATTTTGGATGGACAGAGAAACACAAATGGTTACAGGCTTTAAATATCATCCTCTTCTAAGTTCATTTGACTGCAAAAGGAATTAAATTGGCCTTTGGTAATGCTGATCGGCTGATTTCTGTGACCTTTCAATATATCCTGTTTGCAGTTAAGATGAAAAAAGAAAAATTCAAATGTGTAATGAGAACTGGCATATTATGACATTTAACAACTGAATAGAGAACAATGTAAAAAGTTTGATGATAATTAAACCAAAGTTTTGTTCATTTGCCTGAGTTCAACAGATTTTTATGCCAATATTAAAAATTCTTTGCAGAACATATTTCCCATTAGTCCTCAAGAATCTATATTGAAAATAATCATATTTATAGCTTTGAATAACATCACAGAATTAGACTTTGTATACAGAGATATGTGGCTTTTCATCTTCAGTTCTGGGAGATACCTGCTCTTTTCTTGATTATAGACTTTAAAGAAACAAGCCACTTGCATTTTCCAGGCCAGTAAACAAACAAGTATTTTTTATTCAGATTGCTTAATCAACTGTTATATATCTGAAATAAGAAAGTAAAATAGATACTTTGTAAGTAATGTACATGAAAAGATTAAAAATACATGGCATAATGCTGAAATGTAAATATGCATCTTTTTCTAGTTTTAGGCAGGTTATCAGTAACTCTTCACAGCCAAAAATTGATTAACTAGTCACTTCAATGTTTAGAGAAAGTGAACACAATAGTGACTTAAGTGCAGCTGAAATTAATTTATTTGTTTTACTTACATGAATGATCATGAACACTGATTGTCAGTGTTTTGTGAATTCTACTACTTATAAAACACATATGATAACCCTATCACCACACTGCCCTGACATGGGGAGAGAACAATATGAACTTTCCCAGGATTATCAGGCTCTCTCCTCAATAAAAATGGATAAGAAAGGTGTCAAGCATGAGATGCAACACCAGGAAAGAAAGAAAGGTCTGAGAGAAAAGATGGCTATGGCATACTAAAGTTACCATGCTTTTTAGAAGCCTGCACTGTTCTAGTCTTTCAAGTTACAGCTATCAAGGTTTTCCCTTAGTCAGTCACATTTAAAGGATAAATCTTATGAACTTTCCAAAGATAATAATGCTTTTGGCCTAATTTTCTAATGTGCTGACACCCAGGTGCCTGTGAAAATCAGTGAAGGTTTTGAGTGTTCAAGCCCTTTGAAAATCAGGCCACTTATTTTTAATTAAAAGGTAGAGAAAGAAACACGGGGAAAGAAGACATGTTCAACTGTATCTAGGCAGTTGGAGTTCTGTGACCCCTGCTTCTTACCAATTTGTCGTGCTGTTACCTTGTGCTCTCCTCAACTGTTTCTTGTGTCCTCCCGGTTTTACTCTTATTTCATAATTTTGGGGTGCAAGGGATATATTTTAATGAAAATGATGTACAGGGTGCAGCACAAACAGGCTTTGATATCTTGCTAAATACTTTTGATCTTTCTGTAATATTGATTAATAGTAATAATTACCAGACAGAACTTTATCACTTCAAAATCTGAAACATTTTCTAGAGGTGCTGAGCAAAACAAGAAAGAAGATTATCTCCACAGACTGAAAAGAGCAGAAGGCTATCTGTGTTGGTATCAATTCCCAAACAGTACGTAACATAGACTGTCATCCAGTGATGCTTACATCACAACAGTTTAATTGTAAAAGTCGGTAAAAATTGCTGCTGCTAAACTGGGCTTTTTTAAAGTGGTAGCCTTTATAGATATGACTCTGTACTTTCACTGGTTTTGTATTCATTCTCTTTAATAAATACACAGCTCTCTTTAATATACACAAGTTTTAAAAAAAACCCCAAACAACCCACCACCAAAAAACACCACAAAACAAAACAAAATAAAGCAAAACAAAACAAACAGCTGTTGGGTATAATTTTCAAATATTACTGGCCATCTCTTGAGATTGCATTTCTTTTAGATTATTCCTTAGATAGGTATGGCAAATATGGAAGTATTTTTATGTAATCTACCTTGCATTTCACTTCCATAGGTGAAATATCCTGTAGACAGAAACCCTGTATTGTGAAATCCTTCCCTGAGCTTTTTGGACATGCTTTTTAAATGTTGGGGTATTTGGCTTCTACATTTCTCATTCTGTATCTAAAAGTCACTCATTGTATATAATAGGGCCTTAGAGCTTACTGCGTTGGTTTTTTTTTTTCCGTTTGTGAAGATAATAATAACTGTTGTGTTGGCAGGTATATCTGACACTACATTATAGTTTATAAAACACCCAATTGAGTATAGTGTTGTATACACTCACCAAGTCCAGGTAAAACAGGCTGAAAGGCTTGAAGTCACGTAATTGCAGTCAGTAGATAATTTGAAAATCATGAAAAATTGTGAAGATAGAGAAATAAAAAATAAAAAAAAAGTGAAAAGGAGGAGTTAAAAAGCAGTCTAAGAAAAGCCTGAAGTATGTGAAGACAGTCATTACTGATGTAAGACAATGGATATACTAAAGATAGGTAATATCAAGCGGGAACTATAATGAGCCAGAGTTAAAAGCATGGCTGCCTGACTCCTAACAGCTAAATAAACTACTGTAGACCTGCTTAAGCTTTTTATTTTTCTGATGGTTATCATTGGCAGGAACATAAGATTCCTCTTATATACACACATGATAAAGTGTGGTATTCTCTGCCAAAATTCTGGGAGCAACCATCATTAATGCTAAATGGTTCTTGTAGGAAATGAGATGAAAAAGATAGGGTAAAGAGGAAAATCTCCGGTGCATAATAGTTTATAAATAATCACAGGTATTTCTTACATCTGGAATTATCAGCACAGGGAGTTAAAGCATATCAGTGGGCCTAAACATCCATTGTTACATTAAGAACTTATAGATGAAAGAAGAGGAATAATCATGTTCTTAATTGTTCATTAGAATAGTCATATTATACCTCTTGATCCCAAATCCAGCTTTGGAAAATCTACTGGGACAAGGAACAATCTACAGATGGATCAGCAGTGGCACACGTACAGTTGTGACTGTCTGGTATATAGCTGTTTATTTTAAGTTTTTTACACAGCCAAATTTTCAAGTGAAAGCCGATGCAGACAGAAATAAAATCATGTCTTTAGGCAGTAGCTGTAATGTTTCTTACCAATAAGAACCTAAGCACTTGATCCAAGGCCACAGCTCATTCTCTCTCCTTATAAATGAGTTAGCATCAGATTTCCCTCCATTATCCACAACTGGAGACTTTCAGGGAAAAGACTAGATTGCCTTAAAATTGATGGACACAGATGGTACTGCTACCTATGCACTGTTTTATTTTTAGGTTTTGGTCATGTAATAAATACTGGTCTTCAGTTCATCCAATTATGTAAGAAGAAGGGGAGGAGAAATAGGTAGTTCATTTTTAATAACAGTGATTTATTACATAATGTGTTACCTCAACATGTATTTCAGAACTCTGGAATTGGATTCATTCAGATGGTAATAACAGCAACAGAGGATGAGGCATTGATCTCATATCTGCATGGTGACTTCACTGCGTATAGAGCTCTTAACACTGCTGACAACACCTTTTGTGTAGCTACCCATCCATAACTTTGAAATCAAAAACCCTAATCCATCCATTTCAACCACCCAAAGCTCTTTCACTTCATTCTATGCAGAGAAATTTATTCTGTAATTTCAAAAGAGCATACAAATAACTGAGAACTCAGAGATTTAGTCATGTTTAACTTCTTGCTCATGTATTATTTCTCCGTGTCATTTAAGACTTGGCTTATTTTTGCCTTTTTTTTTTTGCTTTCCTGCTATTCCAGTCATTATTTCACGTGGGCAAAATATAGTCCTTATTTGTTTCACTGAAGCTCTAGAGCTTCCTTGATACACAGAATCACTAATTGAGCTATACAAGTAATGATTGATGGATCTGTTCCTATAAATGTCGTATACCTTAATTTCATTGATAGAATCTTTGCATGCCACCGTAATGGGTTCTGAAGGAGAATGAGTGACTGTAAAACTACAAACAACAGAAATAAAAAAATATTAACAATGTATGCATAATGTTTTGGGATCAATCTGTATAAAAAGGGACTGCATATACATAAAATAATTATTTTTTTCTATTTTGCAAAATACTCAGTTACTGGAAATAACCTTCATATTTTCATAGGTGAGAAAAAAAAATAATTTAGCACATGGAAATAAAGACGTGATTATAGAAATATTCATACCAGACAGGCATTTGAGAGTCTGAATTTCTCTCTGTCATATTTTCCCTACTTCTTAACTGATCAGATCTGACCGCAAAAATCATCCCCTGTAGGTTCCTCCCCAAATACAGTTAAATAAATAAATATTACTTCTTAGTTACATAAGCATGAACATGACAAAATTTCAATGACACGGACTGTTTTTCTCCCTCTTCAGACTTTTTCAACTTACAATCAGATAAGAAAGATAGAATTTTGCTTAAAATTTCACACTCCAGAACTTGGATTTATTGCCTCTAGCTTCAGGCATTTTATTGAAATACCTCAGTTAGAAGCCCAGTTCCTGTGCACATAGTCAAGTCAGAGGGAACAAAGTGTGTAACTTTCTAGGAACTGAGTAATATTCGAGAGAACTTCCTAGGGGAACTGTACGTCATCTTCCCAGATTAGGCACTTATGTCTGTGTTCAAGATAAAATGACAAAAAAACTACAAATCCACTAAATTGAGACATTATTTTTAGAGCTATTGCTCATAGCCTAAAGAGGTAGATGGAAAGAGAAAGAAGCAGGCAGGTATCTAAGTTTTGGGGGTTAATAGCCTAAGTATTTTTCAGAAGGAGTCTTCTGATGTCATTTAAACTTCTTGCTTTCCAGGTCAGACCTATAAAACATAGAAAACCCACTCAGATAAATTGAAGCTTATGTATGTATTATATTCACTGGGAAAGCTAACTCTTCATTGCTGTTTTAATTCTTGTTAGCTTTGACAAGGCTAGTTAAACATGGCATTGACTGTGTACATCTACAAAACGG
Organism: Nestor notabilis; assembly: GCF_000696875.1. Classification (NCBI taxonomy): domain Eukaryota; kingdom Metazoa; phylum Chordata; class Aves; order Psittaciformes; family Psittacidae; genus Nestor; species Nestor notabilis. The sequence goes on along the minus strand of NW_009924282.1, from coordinate 63,159 downwards.
TAAACCTGCTGTTGTTCTAGCAGCAGATCTTAATTCAGAATGTAGCTTCTGCATATAAAGAATGGGCTTACATTTTTAAAAAGTATCTGCAGTGAATTATACTGCTTAAATAATTCCAGGCTGTTGTAGCCAGCCTACTGCTGATAGTAGTCAAGTCAATTCAACAGAAAGAACTTTCTTACTGCTATTGTTTGTTGAAATATTAATTAAAATTTCAGCAGTAAAAATAATAAGTTCTTTATTAGAGAAACCCTGTTCTCTATCATCAGGTTTGCAGAATTCAGTGCTGGCCGAACTGGAGTATATAACCAAACATTACACAAAATACTAAAACAAAATCAAAATGGAAATAAAATTTGAAATTTCATATTTCTATGTTTTAAATAGTATTGCTTAAACTGATATTTCTTCAGAATTTGTTTTTCTTTCGTCTTTTTTCCTGAGCATGCCAAGCATTTATTTGCACATATCTGTCCTTAGATTCAAAAAAAAGCCAAGCAGATACAAGTGTGACGAAAACGCTTAAAATGTTAAACTGTGCTGTGCTCAGCTTGGATGATGGAACCAGTGGGCACTAAGTGCTTGGCAGTGAGATGCTGTGCCATTCCCTGTATGTATGCTGATAATCAAAGCATTGTATGGAGTGAATGCCACTTCAGTTTTATGAGCTTTTTATGTGACATGGCGTATCAAATCTGCCAAGCAGAGGACCATCTGGAAACAGGTCATCAGAATGAATTCTGACACCCTCTGAAAGACAAGAGTGAAGACAAAGAACAGAATGGGGGCAAAAAAACCAGCCCACTCCCCCAAAAAAGCTGGCCATATGCCAATAGAGATTAAGTAAAACAAATCCAGTTTCACTCTGTATACTGCAGTAATGTGTTACTTAATAACTGGCATAGATTTTCTCAAGTGAACTTAAAAATTCATTTTGAAATGTACTCCCTTATGGGAAAGCTGATTTTTTTCCTTTCTTTTTTCTTTCAGTTACAAAAGCACAAATCTTCCTGGGCATAACGGAAGTGTTACCTTCTTTTCCTTTTCTCTTTCTCCACCTAGAGAATAAAAATGTTTTTTAAAAGCTTCGCAGCCTGATGTTCAACACACGTTGTAGAAACACTCACAGACAGATTTTTTGATAAGTGTTCTGAAGCCATTAGGCTACTCTAGTTCAGTCAAGAAGATATTACACAATCATATATCACTGCAAAAGTAAACTTGTGCTTTAAATGTCATCCAGTTATTAAAATACCACAGCTCCTTAGAGTTTGACCAAAATGAAGACCTGTGAAAAGTGGTTATTTTTACTTGATTGTTGGGTTCCTAAGGCAAATTTATCACTTATAGAGACATTCTTACCGCAAGTGGGTTATAGATGAAAAATCTTGATGCCAGAATTTAAGGGTTAAAGTACCTTTTCACTTGTAAGCCTTTGCGGACCAAAAACATGCTCTGTGCTTTGTATGACTGAGAAACATACATAGACCCTAATTGAAGACAGTCACAATCTAAAAGCATAAACAAAACACAGGGTTGTCTAATGATATGCCGAAGTTCTCCTAATAAATCAGTTTAAGAACACATTTACACCAGCTCTGAGTTGAACTGAAATCACTCAGGTAGATATGGTTACAGTTCCGGTCTCTATATTCGGTCTCAGGAACCATTATAAATCTCACTCTCTCTCTCTTTTGTTTTATTGTTTGTTCCGGCTTATTTTTTGAACACTGCTAGGAAAACATGTGTTTCCAAGCTCTAGAGAGGCTTGAGTGAGTTACAAGGTAGAGTTATAGTTGAGATGTTGCTCAAGAGGGAAGGACAAGTAAGGATTCCTGATTAGTCTAACAATGAATTATATTGGGTATTTTTAATACTCTGACATTCATAATTGCAGAGGGGAAAATATCTAGACATGTTTGTTCTTTCTTTGTGTATATATATATATATATATATTTTTAATAAAACAGGTGATGCATTAAAAGGAAAATTATACCCCTAGGAAATCCAAGACCTCCTTTTTCCTGGTGCAGTTCAGGTTTGTTCTTGAAGCTGTTGGTGCTAGTGGGATTTATATGGATGTACTAGAACTGAAAAGTAGTGAGAGTCCCTTACGTTTTATGCTGGTAACTCCACGAAAGTTTTTCCTTGCCTAATAACATACTGGATGTGTTTTATTGTTTTCCCTTTGCGGTGGCTTTACCCTGGCTGGCTGGCTGCCAGGTGCCCAGCAAAGCCATTCTGCCACTCTCCTCCTGAACTGAATAAGGGAGATAAAATATAACGAAAAGCTCATGAGTCAAGATAAGGACAGTGAAAGATCATCCTCTAGCTACCACCACAGGCAAAACAGGCTCAACTTGAAGAAATTAGTTCAATTTGTTACCAACCAAATCAGAGTCGGGTAATTAGCAAACCTTAAAAACACCTTCACCTCACCTTTCCCTTCTTCCCAGGCTTAACGTTACTTCTGAATTCTCTGCTTCCTTACCCCCAGTGGCACAGGGGAATGGGTCAGTTCCTTACACGTTATTTCTGACTCTCTATCCACTGCTCTAGTGTGGGGTCTCTCCCATGGGAGACAGCTCTTCACAAAGTTTCTCCTTTAGGACCATTCACCTGCTTATGTGTAGGGTCCTCCGTGGGCTGCAGGTGGATATGTGCTCCACTGTGGACCTACATGGACTGCAGGAGGACAGTCAGCGTCACTGTGGTCTTCATCATAGGCTGCAGGGGAATTTCTGCTCTGGTACCTGGAGCACCTTCTGCACCGACCTTGGTGCCTGCAGAGCTGTTTCTCTCACATATTCTCACTCATTTCTCTGGCTGCAACTACTTCTGCACAGTGGCATGTCCCCCTTCTTAAATATGTAATCCCAGAGGCACTACCACCATCGTTGATGGGCTCATCCTTGGCCAGTGGCAGGTCCTTCTTGGAGCTCTATTTGACATACAGGAAGCTTCTAGGACCTACTGAGAGAAGCCATCCCTGTAGTACCCCCTGCTACCAAAACTTTGTCACAAAATCCCAAAACACCCTTTCATACTTTGTTGAATATTATAACTAATTACGTATCTTTTTTTTATTACAGTAACTAAACTCACTCATTTATAATGATGATTAAGAACAGGAGGAAGTGGAAATTTGTACTTCAGCCTTTTTGTGCAGCCAGACTGTAAAGGGCAAAGGTTAGAATAATTGTATAAAATATTGAGGTAAAAATTCCAGGGGAAATAACTTCTTCAGGCATTTCTCTCAAGTATCCTTGAAATAATACTATTTTGAAGTACTAAAGAACCAGGAAAAGTTTAGAGCATATACCAGTGCTGAGCTCCTTGGGAAGGGTAAGAAGACACGAACTCCTCTACAGAAAGAGACCTGAACACACTGAAATGAACATGAGATCTTTCAGACTTTCTGGAAGGATTCTGACATGAGTAAGCATTGCTTCCAAATAATTAAGAAATCTCTTCCTTTCTTTGTCCCTTTAACCCAACCAAGTTCAACAGATCTGTTAGGGCAGTCTATTAGGATGTGAGAGACAGACTGATATTCCCCACTATGGTTTAATTAATTAAATATTGTTTAATCCAGGGTGATCCAAATGATCTCTAAAGGGCTATTACTACTTTGTTAGTGAATTTCTCTTTCTAAAATGCATTCTTGGTAAATATTTAATTCCTATATTTGCATAAATGGGCAAGAGCTAGTAAATTGATCTTTTCCAAACAGGGAACAAGGTAAAGAGAGGTGAAATCTGGAGTGCTTTGTTTTTTTTTATTTTACACATCCCATCCTCCTCTATAGAACTGAAGATTAATGGATAACATGCTGCTATTTTCTACTTCGAAATACAGAAATACAGAATTTAATCTTTTTGTTGCCATGACACCGACCAAAAACTGGGTCAGATGTGGTGTTAAAGAAAGATTTTAACTGAATTTTAATATATCTATATCACCTCTTTTACAATATTTTTACATATTAGCATTTCTATGCTATGTATACATATATATTTATACTGTTGATATTTGGTGATACAGAGGACAAATTTAGTCCCTCTTTTATAGAGAGAGAACTGAAACACAAAGAAAATAAACACTTCCTCTGGGTTGAGGGAGGGAGGTGTAAGTGTAGAGTATTAGCCCATGCTACTGTGACAGTGTGCTATCCCTTTCCCCCCAACTTGACCTTTATTTCCTATAACCCTGCTCAAGTGATAACCACGAGTGGTATCAGCTGTGTCTGGTCATGGTGGCTGCATCTGACTCAAAGCGGATTCATGGGGGACAGATAACAACATAATAGTCAAGAGCTAATTCAAACAACATGCCCACCTACCATAGTGCTGGTCAAGGTCTGACTCAATCCAGGTTTTGAAGAAATTAACATCTAGTCAGTATGCAAATATGACTGTGAATCAGTTATCTTACTGCATAAATAGTGACAACCCAGGGCTCATAGAGCTTTCTTGCATAGCAGTAGACTGTATGACAGGATCTCCTCTCGGGTAGGGGCTCCTTGAAGTTCAAAGAAGACATAACAGGACAGAGAAGATCCAGTGCTGTCAAGAATAGCAGAAGTTAGCTAATGAAAAAAGTACTGAAGAGAAGTATGATAATGTTTGGGGCTGTATTACTTTAAGTTGAACAGGAGGCCTACAAAAGGAAATATCTAAGAAATACGTGGCTTTGATTAGAAGTAATGCAGTAAATAGGAAAATAATCATAAAGTTGGAGGGAAGGTGGGAAAGGGTACAAAAAGAGAACAATGTGAGGAAAAAGCAGTGCTAATGAGGAAAGTAAGTGTCCTAATGTCTGATTTGTGAAGTATTGTATGGATCTGAGTTGTATCTCCTGCACATATATAAAAATAAGCTTATAACTAAATTGCAGCAGCTTAATTTAAGATACTGTCATGTAATAAAATGCTGTATCACACAGACAGTAGAAAAAAAGTGCAGAAATCTTAGCTAAAATAATGTTCTGTTAAGAAGTAAAGGCAGAGATTGCTAGGCAATTCTAGACCATTTATTCAGCAGTGTAGGAAGCAGGAAATCACAGACTCTTAACTAAAATCAGTCCACTGCTATATGCTTTTGCCAATACAGCTTTTTAATCTATATGCCAATATAATAAAAAAGAAACTATAAATGAACTGATTAGCTTGCTCCTTTTCTGTGGAGCTTCTTTGTAAGAAGATCTCTGGAATACTTTATTCCTCCCTAGAAATAAACTTAAACTTTTATAAGAAGCAATTAAAATCAGAGTGCAAGATGGTGGTATATGGGAACCAGGTAATACTGAAAGAAAAGTAATTTTCCACTCTCCACACCATTCAGTCTAACACAGCAAAGGACAAATTACTAGTACAAACTTCACGAAAAGAAACTTCACTTTTTTTGACAATTCAACAGTGTAGTTCCAAACCACCATTTAACACTTGTTCCCTGAAACTTTTCTTTAAACTTGTTATTAAAAGTGCAAATATCCTCCTTAATTCAAGTATATGTTTGCACTCATAATGGTATTATGGCCTTGTGTGTTTCTCTTGATGTCAGTTTAGTGAAAATGTATTTTGACAACAGATACTTGTCTTCAATGAAATAAGAGGTTATGGTAGGAAGACTTGGAGGATCTCACATGCACACTGCCACTATAACTTTGTAAACATTTAACTTAATTACCAGGTTTTGGAGAATCATCCTTATTGTGATCCCTTCATTTATCAGAGTGTTAAAAATAATTGTCTTCGACACTCATGCAGACCCTGTGTTCACTGCTCAAATTTAATGCTCAGAGTTGAAAGGTATAAAAAATGGATGAAGCTTTTGTTCCCACATAAAGTGTGTATGTGTGTGGGAAAGAGGGAGAAGGTAGAAGGATTCTGACAAAAGTTAGTAAAAGAAGTTGCGGCAGCCTGAAGCTGAAGTAACTAATCTCTTGGTGACTTATGTGGAGGTTTTGTTCTGTACTGCCTAGCAAGTCATAAAAAAATCACACCTTAGCTACTCTAGCCAGCTGTCACATTTATGAGTAAGGACTCACTCTACAAAAACTACAGATGGGCAGGTATAGATATAGGTATTTCTGTACAGCAGAAAGCAAATATTTATTCACAGCTGGCAGATCAACTCAAATTACCTTCAAAAAAGTTCACTTCAGCCATTTATTAGGGCAGAAAAAAAGGGGGAAAAGAAATTAAAAAGAACAGTATATGATATTGAGGGAAAACTAAAAGTAGGAAGACAGAAGTTTTAGTAGATTATCCCACAGTCAGGCCTTATCCTAAAAGGCATTGGTGAGTTAATTTACTGATATTTGGTTTACAATTTGGTTTACATTTTGTATGCCAAGTAAATGAATTGAATTATTACACATATAGTTGTGTAGATATTCAATTATAAATACAATAAATGAGTTTGGAAGCCATACAGGCAAAATAGAGAAAAATAAATTGAAAAAGGAAATTGATTCAATATTACAACTCCTAAAACAATGAATTAATTTAATTTTGAGGAATTATTGATGTACTGTTTGCAAAGTGTTGCAAAATATTATGTCACACAGACAATAAATGCTAAAAGTTATAACTGTGGTTAAAAATCATATTCATTAGCACTAGAGGCCACTTAAACATCAGTTAAATGCAAAAAGCTGTCAAAGAATATGCATTTTTTTACATCTTGTGTATAATATTAATGTGTAAATGGAAAAAGAGGAGGACTGGGAATGCTAGGTACCCTGTTAGGCTGAGTAGAGTGTTCCTCAAAATGTTTCCTGCTTTTTGTTTCTATACACTACTGAGTGCAAAGTATATTTCTGATACATTTTATCTTAAGTCATTAAGGAGTGAATTTCAGCAGTTAAAAATGGAGCAAGACACCTTGTTTTGCCTCAATGTCTTGAGCCAAATATAAAAGGGGATTTAGATGTTGCTATGCCAGTTTTTGCCTAAACTGTTAATTAGGTTTCCAGGATTGATAACACAGCTCACAGCCCTCAGCTGAATGCCTGACTCTTTCCTTCAGATTGAATACAGTTCTCAACAACAGTTACAAGCTGTGGATTAAGACACTGGAAAGAAAAAAAAAAAAAGAAGAAAGAAAAAAAAAAGAAAAAAGAAAAAAAAGATCCCCCCCAGCCGTTAAAAAGGTGAAAGCATCTAAAATGTCTCTCAATAGGTGTAAGGACAATTTGGTGCCTCTGAAAATGGATTTATTCCTGCATATTTTAAATATCTTCAGGTATTTGTAAAATAGACGTATATGCATATTCATACATATGTATATGTGCATGTTTGACAATATAAGTGCTTTTCGGCTAGCAGCCTTAACTCCCACCCCACGAGAATTTTAACACACCAGTTCCAATTTTCAGGAAAGCACCCTAAATGCTATTCTGAGGGCTAGTGTTGGAACTGGGAAGGGACATTGTCATCCTAACCAAGGAACACATTTTCTGTTGAGATGGCATATTTGGTTTAGGTGACAAGGCTTTGGTAGCAGGGGTGCTACAGGGGTGGCTTCTGTGAAAAGATGCCAGCAGCTTCCCCCATGTTAGACAGAGCCAGTGCCAGGCAGCTCAAAGACAGAGAAAGTGCTGGCCATCGTCAAGCCCTTTGATGGTGGTAGTGCCTCTGGGACAACATATTTAAGAAGGGGGAAAAGTTATTACACAATTGGACAACTGTAGCCAGAGAGAGGAATGAGCAAAACAGCTCTGTGGACACCAAGGTCAGTGCAGAAGGAGGGGAGGAGGTACTCAGGCACCAGAGCACAGATTCCTCTGTAGCCCGTGGTGAGGCAGGCTGGCCCCCCTGCAGCCTACGGAGATTCATGGTGGAGCAGATCTCCACCTGCAGCCCATGGAGGATCCCGCAGGAGAAGGGCAGTGTGCCTTGAAGAAGGCTGTGACTGTGGATAGGAGTCCATGCTGGAGCAGGTTTTCTGGCAGAACCTGTGACCCCATGGGAGGCTCACAGTGGAGCAGTTTGTGAAGAACAGCAGCCTGTGGGAAAAACCCATATTGGAGAAGTTTGCAGAGGACTGGGGAGGTGTGGAGCATGGGAAAAATGTGAGGAGGAAGGAGTGGCAGAAACATGTGATGAACTGACCACAATCGCCATTCCCTGTTGCCCTGTGCTACTCAAGGGAGTAGTGAAATTGGGAATGAGATGGGCTTTTTTCTCATTATCCCACTCCGTTTAATTGGCAATAAATTAAATTAATTTACCCAAGTTGAGTCTGTTTTGCCCATGATGATAATTGCTGAGTGATTTCCCCATCCTTATCTTGATCCACAAGCCTTTCATCATATTGTCTCTCTCACTGTCCAGATGTGGAGGGCGAGAAATAGAGCTTGATGGGTGCCTGGCAGCCAGACAAGGTCAATCCTCCACAGACAAAAAAAGGGGAAAGCTGATAAAGAAACCTAAAAGTCAGGCTATCTAGTTAAAAGTGGTCAATGTTTTTTGTGTGCCAAAGATGGCTTTTATATATTTTAAATTAAGTAAATATAAGATAAAACCAGATACACTCCATAACATGGGCATGAGATGTCCAATCTCCTCAAAACAAAGTGCTTATAGCACAAAATTGGAGTGTTTGCTGTGGCTTGCTCTCCTATTAAACTCATTTCAGAAATAGCATCTGCTCACAAGGCAGGAAGACATATACCACAAGAATGTCTGTCCCTACTTTTGAATAAAATGGACTGTGACTTGCATTTTCTGCTGAACTCAGCATTGTCAATATGTGTTAGCTTCGTTCAGAGCATGCCTAGTCAATGGGGCTCATGAGGGAACACAGCACTAACAAATGCCTAAACCCAGAACCTCAAACAGCCCTATGAAGACAGTTGCATCAACTTTTTTGCACAGTAGGTTTTCTGCTGATGCAGAGCTTTGACACCTTACGAGAATGCTTCTTAGGAACATCTGACCCACTTGGTGCCATAGGAGACTGTAGGTAGCTGTGCTCTGCCCAGGAAACTTAGCTGTTGACTTTGCATCTTAATTTTTGCATTTGTCTCTACCACAGAGAATCTGAACTCTATGCAGAATTCTATCCTGGGTGAAGGATGAATTCTCACTATAGCCCAAGGAGTTTCAGGATGTATTAGATATCTTGAGTCTCTAATAATTTACTGTCCACAGCAGAAAGGAGACACCACTCTATCCCTGAGTGCCTCGTAAGGTTATGTATTTCCATTCCATTTCCAGTCCCTTTAGTTTTAAGTATTTAAGTATTAAAACATTTTTCTGCAGCTGTTCTAAATATGTAGAAGAGGGTTAAATTCACTGGGTCAATTAATATCAAATTCTTCATTCATGTGATACCTGACTGAACAACTGTCAGTAACAGTTTTGTTATGGTCTAAGTTTCTGTCCAAGTTTCTGTTACTGTTGAAGCTTCAGGGAATAATGGCTCTAACATGGTTTTGTACAGCTTCTGAGTAGAGAAAGGAGTTAAAAAGAATTCTGCATAGTATACAAGTTACCCAGCTGGGTGATTTTTCTGTCTGTCTGATCTAATTACCTTTATTACCACCTCCTCCGCAAATAAAGAATTTAGCTTGTCTTTTTGTGGATTCAAGAATCCAGGCATGTGATGGCTGCAAGGAATTCATTCCTTTCAGGGTTTGAAATCTTGAACTGCGAATTTATTGAGACTCATGCAGAAGTCCACAAGGATCTGATTGTGTTTTTTGGAGTAATTAGTGTGGATTTCCCTCAGACTGCTCCTGGAGAGAAAGGTGTGGGTGCATATTTACTTCTCTTTGCCTCTGCCTCCATCTCTGCGTAGAACAGGATTTTTTTCCCTTTTCTCCTAGTGCATCGTACTTCTGCTTGGTGTATCTAACTGAATTTTCTGTTTCAGAGGATTGGAGCTTTGTCAGTCTTTTAGGGTCTGCCTGAAGCTATTTATGGACCTCTATTTCCTGCTCCCTTTACTTTCCTGACGAGTCTTTTCCAACTGTTAGATTTTCTGTATTTAAGAAATTTTTCATTTAATTTTTTTCTCGTTTAAGCAGGAGATAAAAGCTGTTTTGGTAGGCTTTCTGGGATAGGAGGGCGGATCGCTATTCTTCCTTAGATTGATAGATAAAGACTAAATCAAGGGCCTGCTGTGCGGATGTCACAGGGAAGTCACAGGTAATTAAAGAGGGGTTGAAGATGTATTAATGTGTGACAGAAACAACTGAAAAAAACATCTAAAGCAGTTTATAGTAGTGTCACTGGGATAAAATTACAGGGTTTTACACAAAACATGGCTTATGCCCTCACTAAGACCTAGACATCTTTGAAGACTTAGATGC
>NW_009924282.1:0-52808 GCF_000696875.1 Nestor notabilis | reverse complement strand
GTAGGGAAAACCGCTGAGGTTACGAAGGGTGGGAATAAAGTGTTTGTTGGTGTTTTCCTTCAGTTAATCCCTGTGAGGTTTTTAAAAGGGTGGTATTCCAACATGTATAGTGTCTCTGCCCCTAGGACCACTGAGTGTTTTGATCACTATACAGAAGGAAAACAATGATGAAAAAATAGAAGAAAAAAAAATCAAAATTCGTTTTTCTTTCCTTCCCAGGTATTGCAGGCTAAAACATGGGTTTAGGTGCATCCATATTCATCCAGGGTTTTCAACAGTTTCATAATATTAACTAAATTTGTACTCAGGTTTTAATGAGTGTAATAAAACCAACTTAATCTGAGGTCACATAAGGTGTAAGAGAAGTTTTTCTCAAATCAAATTTTGTTATATCTTTATTTGACCTAGTCTATGAGTTCAATACTGATAAGTGAAAACTAAAATAAACCTGACATTTTTAAACTGTATACACATGCTTAATAATGGAAGTTTAGAGAAATCATACTGTACTAGTTGTTGGGTTTTTTTTTTTTTACATAAATAAGAAATAAATATGAAGGCAAAATATACATGCATAAAACTTTTGCAGAGTACAATGGTTACTGGAAATAAAATGAAGGTATTGACTGGTCATAAATCAATGTTCTAGGAAGATGCAAAAATGAGGGTCTTTTGTATTATTTGCAAAGGAGGTCACAAGTCCATGTGCTGTTAATTCACTTTGAAATTTATTCAGTCGTTTCACCAGGTTGTTTGAACAAGCTCTGATGCAAATGCAAAGTGGGCAAAATAATTCTGCTCAGTGAAAACTGATCTAAAATTTTTGAAGGTCTGATCTGTTCAACACTTTATTCATTATGTACTTACCCTAATTTATAGCTGGAACTTCCCCTGGTATGCTGCAGTCCTTTCGTGTCATAACTTCCTTGTCTTTTTTCAAAAATCTAGTCCTATAATTTCAGCAACATGTTGCTGCCCTCATTTGTGAGATCGTATTCCCTCTGCACTTGCACTCATTTAGGTCCAATTCTTTCTTTCTGTTGCAGGAAGATTTTTCTTCCCTAAGCTGTCTCCATGCCTGTTGCTTCAGAGCTCAACAGCCAGACCTGTATGTCTTTATAACCTAAAGGCATACTACTACTTCTGCTTTGCCAGTATAAACAACCAGAATAATACAGAACAGAAATTGCCCACTAAAGGATTTGTGCACCCTTATTATTCCCGATAGAGTCAAGTATTAGATCTTAACAGGTACTGGAAAAAAACCTACTTAAAGAGAACAACTTCCTAGATTTTGAAGGATGGGATAATGCATTATGTCATCTCTATACACTGTTATTAGAATACAGATTTGATAAACCTGGACTGCTAGGACATTGTGTCTGTATTGCAAGAAGAATAGCATCCCATGTTGGTGTACAGACTGCTGACCCTTGGACCTGAGCCAGGAACCAAGAGTTTGAGGAATTATTACTAGGAAATAAACTAACAAGAACACTTTAGGAAAAAAGAGTTTAAAATAAATTTATGGACCATATTTATTCTGTAATTCATTCAATGGAACAAACCAACCAGAAATATTGTATGAAAGAATAGTTCTGACTTTATAATCCATTTAAAAGAAATCTTAATACTGAAGTACATACAGATTTATATTAAGAAACACAATAGGTAATTGTCTTCTCAGAGCTAAAGCTTGTCTACTCAGAAGAAGTTAGGAAGGTGTAAAAGACTCTTAACCCTTGCAAGTGGGAACATCTATATGAACTTCTGTCTAGATCCAGAAGAAACAGTCCAGAAAGCCTGTGCAGTATCCAGTGCTTCAGATCTTCGAAACTTGGCTGGCCGGGGTCCAGCAGGACCAGGTTTAACTTAGATCAAGAAGTTGGACTACATGATCTCCAAAAATCTCAGTGATAAGAATATGATTCCAGAGCAGAATCTTATCTGAGCTCTACTTTAGCTTGGGAAAACAAACAAACAAACAAAATCATAACAGTCTGCTGATCCTGACTACTTTTTTGGAAAACAGACATCTTGAAAAAATGCCCACGTTCAAGAAACAGACATTACCCCCAACAAAATAAATGAGACCTTGTAGATGGTCCTATTTACAAATATTTTTGTGGGCACAAAATAGATTTTGGTATTTAGACAAGCCTTTGTTATCATTAATATGTCCTTTAAAGTATCCAACTCATCCACTGGCTAATACGATACATAACCTGAGGATGACTTCAACCATGCTGGCATATTGTTTGAAGGCCAGGCAGGATATTCAGGACATGTAGATGGCATCAGATAAGATTCAAAGAGTAACAGAATGACGCCTTGAAAATTCTATCCAGCCCTGAAAATGTAATTCCTCTGAATTCCTTCCCATGGCTGTGACTTGCTCCATATGGCTGGTTTATTCTCTGGTATATTTTTCTTGCTGACAATATATCCAGTACTGTGCCTTAGGCTTGCTGGCTATTCCTGCCTATCTAGTGAATGCATGCAACCAAAGAATGGGCAGAAGAGGTCAAAGCAAACAGGAAGAAAGCAGAAACCCTTGGATGCCTCGGTGGAACTAATGCATGCTTGCACTGAGCCTAAGAATTAAAATATAAAAGAGCTAATGTAGGTGATAGCAGGTGATGGGAAAACTTGACCTGTTTTGATTTACACCTTCCTCCCCAGGCCTCAGTGATTTTTAATCCACGCACATTTACAAGTGTTTGCAAAATAGCTCTAAATAAAGCATTTTTTGAATATAAGACTGTTTTTTTGGCAGTGCATTTTTTGGTTTGTTTTTATTTGCAAAAGTTTGCACTTTTCTCTCGTCCAGCAGATAAATTTCCTTTAACATGTCTAAGTGAATGAAAGGTTTATGGGCCTGATCTGCTGTACAGGGAATAGGTCTTTATGAGCAGGAAGCAGGAAAATAACAAATAAAGATCTGCAGTGCTAGGCTAAAAAAGACCTGGGAACAGTCTAGAAAGCAGCCAAAAATCAAGATGTGCACAGATTTTTTTTTCTTTTTTTTTTCTTAATAATCAACAAAATGCATAGCAATAGTCATGGATCTTGAATGGAATAAACTGTGAAAGCCTTAAGTAAAACTTGGCTCTGCCAGCCTGCTAGTCACAAGAATGAGTAGCAGCAGGCCCTTTTTGTTTCAGAACAACTTCCTGCTCCCAGCTTTCTGCCATCTGCTCCTGTTTGTTCTGCAGGAAACAGCATATGAAGAGGACCAACCTTGAGCCTGACAGAAATAAACAAGCACTTTGTTTTCAAATGCCTGCACACCATTTTCGCTGGTGACACTGAAGAACAGATGAAGCAGTAATTGAGGAAGTTCTTGTGGAAGTCAATGTTCCCAGTGTACAACTTCATTTACCATGGCATCATGCAGTAAGTGTAATTACTGCATACCACAGTGGAGACAATGTAGAAGTGCCTTCACTGATTTTGTATAGGATTCATGGACAAGACAGGACTTGTAATAGTTATACTGCAAACTTGAAAAAGACAGTATAGCGAGATAAATTTGTGGATGGGAAAGCCCTTTTAACACAGCATACATTTGTCTTGGTACATTCTTTGGCTGCGCAAGACTTGTGGAAATAAAAGCATCAAAAAACTGGCACAGCAATTAATGACAGCAATAAGATGTCATGCTGATCCACAAAGGCTTGAAATATGGCAGCAGAATATCTTTTCTCTTAATTTACAATACTAACAGAGGGGTCGGAAGAAAAGGAGATAGGCAGTGAGAGGAATCTCTTTGAATTTCTTCTGACTTTACCACAACAAGAATGTTGTGGTGTAAAAATGTTGTGGATAGCACCACCCAAACTATCTCACCACATTGGCAGTGGTTAACTAACTAGCAGTGAAGTTGGGTGAGGTAGGAATTAAAGTTATTGGCTTTCAGAGAACCATGGAAAACGGCATTTTAATGTTTGTCATCTTCTTGCCAGTTAACATATGCTTCCAAAACCATCACTTTTTCTATCAAAAAGGAAATAGAGTTATGTGATTAAAAACACCAGGGGCAAGAAGCACAATGGCAGGCTTGGGAGCTCCAGTAGCCCAGTCAAGAGACACAGTTCTCACTGGGATTCTTCCAAGCAGACCTCTGAACAGGAAGTCTGTCTCCTTACATCTAAGGTTGTTATCTTGTTTTTTATCCTGTTCCCTCCTCTGTCTTCAACTCTATTATCTCATGATCACTGTAGCCGACACTGCTTCTCACCTTCATGTCCCTGAATAGTTTTTCCTCTGCTGTAAGCATGAGGTTCAGCCGCAAGACTAGCATGAGTTTCAGCAGCAAGTCTCCCCTTGTCATCTCCTCTATCGTCTGTATTAGGAACTTGCCATGTACTCTAGAAACCTGGACAACTTGTGTCCTTCTATACTGGCCTTTGTGCAGGTATTAGGATGGTCCAACTCCCCCATGAGGATCAGGGCCTGCAAACATGGTAGTTCTTCCAGTTGTCTCAAGAAGGTCTTATACACTTATTTTTGCCCAGGTGATCCATAGCAGGCAACCAGACTTTGATTTTATTTCCCACCCCTATGCTCTCAGTTGGCTTACCATCTGCCTCTGGGCAGAGGTCCACACATAGCCACACTGCTCTCTCACATAAAGGGCAACAGCCTTTCTTGGCTGCCTGGTCTCTCTCTCCTTCTTACAAAGCTCATTCCCATTTGTGGTAGCACTCCAATCATATGAGCCACATCTCACTGATCCCAAGAAAATGTAGCCCTGTCACAGTATGCTGTCCTCTAATTCCTCACATTTGCTGCTTGTGCTGCATGTGTTTGTGTAAATGCATTTCACAAATGCACCCAGTCCTGCCCATGTCCCAGAAAAGATAGAATCCAGATGACCCTACCCTGGCAAAATAAGCATAATGGATTCTGTTTTTCCTTGTAAATGTGTTTTTTTTTTTCTCAACTACAGAACAGTCCGTGGAGGTTTAATTCTCTTTCTTTGTTTTTGTGGGGTTTTTTTCCAACTCAGAATTTGTAAGATAGCAGAACAATCTCTTTACAGAAAAGCTCACGAAAATGCAGCAACATGTTCACAGACCAAATAATAAATATGTTTTATTTTCCCTGGACTAATAAACAAATATGTTTTGTATGCCAGGCATAATGTAAACTACAGATACTAGGACGAAAAAGCAAGCAGCTGTCTTACTGCTCATTCACAGGCTGAAAAGAGCAATGAAAGAAATTTCATTCAAGTCTACCTTGAATATTATTAGGTGGAAGAAGGAAGGAGAAATTAATTGGATTAATTTGATTTATTTTATATACACGTATCTTCAGGAAGTTATGCTGCACTTTTTTCTTTTCTTTTCTTACAGAGGATAACAGAAAATCCTTTGTATGAAGAAACAGATTCAAGAACAAGGTGGACAGCTACTATTTTTTGATGTGTTTAATTTTCTTTTCCTTTAGCTACATTCATAATGCTCAATAAAATTTTTATTCTGCATCTGTATCACATATGAAATGCTTTTCATAAAAAGGATAGTTTAGAACTTCGCTAAGTTTTTTTCTGGTCAATAAATAAATCAGAGTTGATAGACAGTTGATCACAATACACCACTAAAATGTAAAAACTTAAAATTCATATAATTTCAAATAAAGAATGTATGTAGTATATTAGCAAATAATAAATTTGATATCAGAAACAAAATTCATGTGGTATTCATCAAAAAAAGGTATTTATAATTTAGAATGTGTTTGCTTTTGTAGATGAATAGGGAATTTCACCAAAGGGTACATTGGTCATAACTGATAGGATGTGTTTCTCTGTGTAAAGCTAGCCAGTGTTCAAATATGCAATACTTACACTTTAATCACTATATTATGGAGGAGGACAAAAAGTATTACTGGAAATGGGACTATCCTGGATATCAGGATTTTCCAAGGCATATACAAATCATACACAGAATTTCTACTTACGTCACAAACAGGCTTTACTTCCGGTTACCCATGTAACATCTTGAATCAGAAAAAAAAAAGGTGTTTAAAGTCCTAAGTCTTATGTCTCATTTATTAAGTAGCCCTACATGAACAAATGTTCAGTATCTTATGAAGAAGAGGTTATCCAGAAGACCTTACTGCAGTTCCAGTTGTACTGAATTGTCAGGACAGGTCTTGAAGACGTTGTGGAACTCTTTTAAAATTCTTTTTATGACACTAGCTCCTTTTCTGTTTTGTTTTGGTTGGTTGGTTTTGTGGTTTGTTGGGGTTTTTGCCTCACATTGGAAAAATCAATGATGAATGATTTGTATAATTTCTATAAACTCTATTCTCATCTAGACAGATTAAGAGTGAAGAGGATTAAAATGTCTAAGAGGACTGAGAAAACCTTTTTTCCTGTTGGCATCTGAAGATATGATCAGAATATTTTATTCACATCATAAAAATATGAATGGAAATGTCTGTGCTGCTTATCTCACCTGTGTTTAAAGTTAAGATGGTCCCCACCTCATGATCTCATCAGAAATCCCTATGCCTGTCAGTTTGAATGATACTGTCTTCTATTAAAACTTCTCTACTAGTCCCTAATATGCTGTTAGATTTAACTCAACTCTCTATACCTCTCTATTCTTTGCTTTCACAGTAGTGACGTATTGTATCTCTTTACTAAATTCAGATTTTCGTCTATATCTGATCTGCAAAATTATATAATGCTTTCTTTGATGAAGCTCAAATGACTGACTCAAACTTCCTCACCAGTGTCCACAGTCCCATTGTAGTTCATAGTTATGTTTTTCATAAAATATGTATTCCTGGATACTGGTAACAGTGAACTGAGAAAAGCATCATTTTCTTTCCCAACCTATCAATGCTTGTCTTTCCACATATTGTTCCTTCTTTAGTATCTGGAACAAACCAAGAGTACGCTAATTACTACAGTCAATCTATATTACTTGATTTAATAATGAGAAGAGGCTTAGCTATATGATGATTTACTTCCATGCAACTCCATATAAATCAACTAATGTCAGAAGAAAAGATTTTTCTTATTATTTTTTTTCTCTTGCTGTACTTCATAGATCACCTTACAGACAGAGCTATAAAACAGTGCTATTTGATGTAATCTTCATATGTGAAATGGTTACAGTGCCATATTACGGGGGGGTTTTGAAGAAAAAAAAAAAGCAAAAAAAAAGCAAACCTGATCATTTAACCTAATTTCCAAACAGCAGAATGCTGAGTTTAGAGAACAGAACTTCAAGATGATACAACAATGGACTATCGTGTAAATCAATTATTGCTTGGAATGTTACACGTGTATTTTAGAAAGACAAACATATTTGTCTTTGCAGTTCTCAGCTATTTCTCAGAAACACAAGTCAGTGGAATATGAGAGAAACACTAAAATTCTTATCATTTATAGATATAATCTTCCATGGAAGTTTATGTTTTGGGTTTTTTTTTTCAAATTACTGATGATGATAAATGATGAAATGGTCTTTAATGAAATTATTTACAATTTGCACCTACCCAATTAGCCATACTATTTATTTATAGGAGAATGGTAGATAATACAACACTGATAATTCTGGAAAGATGTGCTGGTTTTGACTGGTGTAGAGGTATTCTTTTCAATTGCAGCTAGTATGGAGGTATGTTTTGTATTTTTGCTGAAAACAGTGTTGATAACACAGGGATGTTTTAGTTATTGCTGAGCAGTGCTTACATTGCTCACAGCTCGGTGCTTACACAGAGCCAAAGCCTTTTCTGCTTGCACACCCCACCCCACCAGTGAGTAGGCTGGGGGTGCACAAGAGGTTAGGAGGAGACACAGTTGGGACACAATAATTACATATCAATAGTAACACAATCTGAGAGGAACGTAAAAAGAAAGAAGACATTATTTCATCATAGTTATCTCATTTTTTATATCAAGATTTTTTCATGCTGTTTTAGCAACAGAAAATACTTCATGTTGACTGAGGTTAGCTGTCACAGAGAGTATTAAGGGATAAATCCTGTACATATTCTAGAGCCATATTTATTTAACTGACTTCATCTGCATTACAGAGGGAGAAAGATATGCATATCTTTATTGAGAAATACTGAAAAATGGCAAAACAGTGCACAGAAAAGTATTAACGCAGACAGTAGTTTGCATTTATAAATGCATTTATTATTGCAGTGAGAAAACTGAAGTTGAAAAATGATCATTTATTAATATACCAAATGTGATTTAGTATAACTTCCAGGATACATAATACTAAACAGTAAAATTATGTTCATAAAAGAAGGAATGAACAACAACAGGTGGCTGTATGAACTGGATTTCTGTGTTTGAAAGAGGTAATTTTTACTATCCAGTACTACAGGCAGCTGAGAACCAATAACATTACATATAGACAGCTTCACAATTAAAATACATATTAAAAAAATTATTAACTCTAGGTGCATTTGGAGAGAAATTTAAAAAATGAGCAAGGCTTAAATGTCTTCAGTGCTTCATGGAAGTCAATACAGTAAGAGAGCACAAGAATCAAATCTGCATGAGTAAGAAACGCAGCATGTGTCATCAAGTCATTACAGATCCCACTGAGATCCCTCTTGGTGGTATTGATAAATCTAAAACTGGGTGGAATATATTAAATAATTGACTCTTGGTTGATTATCTATTTGTAGGACCAGTTTCTTTCTGAAAACTTTCAAAAGTGAATAGTTAATTTGCGTAATTGCAAAAGTGTGAATACAAAGATATTCCACTTTAAAAAATCTAGACAGACCTAGAGAAAGAATAGTTGCATTTAAGACTCTAAGGTGGCAATTCTTATATAAAACACAGAAAAAAACATTCTTTTTTTTTAACTGATAGTAGTCTATTAAAATCAATTGAATTTTTCTGATTTGTGCATGGCAAAAAATGGTCATTGGAATAATATCAGAGGGAGCTATACTTATCTAAATATAAACCATAAGAAAATTCCAGGACATATAGAAAAGGTTTCTAAAAATCTTCAGATTGGTTTAACCCTTGTCTCTTTCATGCTAGTTCAATAAATGAGAAAATATTCCTTTGAGAAATGGAAGCTAGATATTTACAATGCTGTTTTAAAGAGAATCACTTAGGAGTCTTTACCCTGTCTTTTTTACAAAGCAGATGATGAACTCATTGTGGACTAGTTGTGATATCTGCAAATGAAGTCTCTGAGATGCACCCTTGCAGGTCCTTTTCTCAGTCAAATAAGGACCCTTCTAGGTTTCCAAAAAGTCTCTGGAGCTCACTCTGGTCCTTAGAATACAACGCTCATCTGAGAAGCCAAACAGTCCGTCACACCAAGACTGAAGATTTGTGAGTAGGAAGCAGATGATCTGAGACTAAAATTAGAGTTGTATTTTAAACGAGTACAGCAGACCAGTAGAATATTCTTCATAGAATATTCTTCATATTTCTAAATTTCTAAATTGAAGCATGAGATTTTTTTATATGCTTCAAAGAAAATTATTTTACATTCTTTGACCTCTATAATGCAGAACTAACTCTAAAGTTACATCGTCTAAATGTCAAACTATTTGAAATCTCAAAGATTATGATAGTGTTATGATTTATACTTTCTAATGTTTTATTTTCTAATGTTTTACTATTGTCTTCAATACTTGTGAACAGTGGCGAAGTCTTAAAATTCAGACTGTAAATGCTTCTGCATTTTCTGTAACCATTTACACAAGTTGTAGGGTACTGTGCTTAATACTATTTTAACACTTACTCTGATATGATGAGATGTTGTAGACAGAAACCAGTACAGAACTCATCCCATAGCCTTCACAGTACGCCACATCACATCATTATGTGTTTTTTATATAGCAATGAATCTGCTCATTATGTTCAAATACCTGCCAAAATATTTGAGTATTTGCTAAGGCAGCTATAAAATACATCAACAAGTGAAGTGTCAATTTAAATTGCAATAACTTATGAAGGGAAGAGATATAAAAAAGATTTTAATTTCTTGAGTAAGATTTTATACTGTACTACAGGCACATGTCTTGTGCAGGACACTGTATAAATTTGTGTACAATTTTATACTGTACTACAGGCACATGTCTTGTGCAGGACACTGTATAAATTTGTGTACAATTTTATACTGTACTACAGGCACAATGTCCCCATGCAGCCTCGTAACTCTAAGTTACTAGTTTTTTAAGTACATGAGAACATAATAATAATTTTTCCTTTTTACACATCTATGATGTAAACCCCTGTGGTTGACATACATTTCTGATTAAAAATTCTCCCTTTTAAAATATTTAATGTTCAGAACATGTTTGATTCCATTGGAGACAGAACTATATCATATTTTCTTACATAAACCAGGCTTCCTCATTGCTAAAAGAATGTATGCCTATTTAAACAGAATTTTCTCTGATTTTTATTATTACCCTGCTGTTTAGATAACAAAAATCACAGAAGAGCGATCCACTAAGCTTGAGGATTTTGGCAGTAAAATTTGGGGACCTTTTTTTTCAGCTGCTAATTACTTCACAAGCAGTTAAACCTCAATTTCTTATTTACAGAAACATTAACATTGTAAGAATGCAAATGTTTTATGAACTTCCTAATCATAGACCAAGATGTTGTCCTAACATGTCATTTTAAAGAAACTCCTTGTCAGTGAACAGTCTAGTCAAACTCTGCTATCTAGACACTGTAAGAAAAAGAGAATTAAGCAATGGGGTATAACTCCATTTTATGATTCCTTCTTCAAGCAATTGAAAAAAATACATTAATATCATCAGCAACTATGAATTTTTTAATGAAGTATCTCCATCAAAAATGTCTATTTCAGAAAGATTTTTTTGCCTAAAAGTCTGTGCTATCAGAATTCACCATTTTATTTTTTGTATTTTCAGTATATTTTAGTGCTTTTATTTAAAGGTATTATCAAAACACCTGAAAATTTTATGTTTAGCAGAACTTGGTGTTCACTAAAACCGTGTGTTCACTAAGACTAAATGTTAATTTAGAAAAAAGAAAGAAAATTAAAAGTCTGTTTCAAAATCTGTGATATCACTAACATTTGATATTATAATTTCTCACAGGAAGTGATGCCTTTTTTTAAGTGGTGAAACACAAATGAGGTAGATCTTTCCTGCTTTGCAGCTACTGTTAATATGAACAAAATGTACAGCAGTTTTTCTACTACTGGCTTTTGAACAGGTACACTTTGTTTTCTTGCTAGTGCTCACTGTCTCCTAGGAGATGGATCACATTATCAAAGCATATGTGAAACTAAAAATCAAGACACAAGTTATTAACTGGCTGTGGCTGTTCTTAATGGCTACCTTCCTCTCAAGCAAAGCAGGGAATCTGAATCATAACAGCAAGAACACAGACATGCGAAGAAAAATGAATCTGACCATCTGTTTTGCATCTAACTGAAGGAAAGAATACCAAGATGGCAGAAAATTCAGGTACAAGAAGGAAGAATAAAGAAGACTTTGTAAAATAAAAGCAAATGATAAGTAAGGAGAGTATCTACCAAATCATAAACAGCACCATGATGTCGTACCACTGAAACACCAGGACTCTTGAGACCACAGCACACTTCAAGTGCTGTAAGTCTGTTCCACAGCATCAGACACCTGCACTCATATTTCCTGTGACTATGGCCTAGAAAAGTCTCAGAATGGTTTGTTGAGAGACAGAGGACCTGGAAAGCACCTGTAATGAGGAGACCAAGAAACTGTGGCTCTCAAGGCCTAACATACCAAGAAATGTGCCTCTCCAGCAGGAGAGGTTTGTTTACAGTTTTCATTTTTACAGAAGTTAATGGATTCCAGAGCATTCTCACAACACATTTCTGTTTGACAAATCAATATTTTCTGGTGAAAAAAAGGGCTCTATTTGGGGAATTCCTTGCTAGGATTATTTAGGCTGGTTTCAAGAAACACAGACAGTTTGAATACTAGCTCTTCGACTCACTTTTTGACATAAAAAATTCTGAAGTGCCTAAAGAATAAAAAGAAGCAGTTGTCAACTGTACTGATGCATTATTATTTTGCTTTTGATAAGGTTTATACAAAGAAGTATGCTTTTTCTCCTTTTTGCACTGAAGTAATTTTTCAGTAAATTTATTAGTCCTCCTGAAGAATATTTTATGACATGTATTTTTCCCCTTGTGTTTGCACTGTGCCCTCTTTTTCTCTCTCACACGTACACAAAGCCACATGTACATATATGTGCATGCACACTCCTGCCTGCACTTCCAGAAGCTTAAATGACAAATTGTTGTTAAATTGTTGTTTCAAAATCCACCATTTTGTAAGAACAATACATTTTCTTTTCCCCCACAGCACTGGATGACTCAAAAGGGCCTGCTTCAGCATAGATCTCAGTGCAGTGCTTTGCATTTCTGCCCACTTGCCTGGTTTGCAAAGGGGAAGGTGACGAGAAATCAGGAAGGACGAGTGGGTGGTGGTAGTTGTGGTTTCTATTTGGAGGAAACTATTTTGAAAACTGTACAGTTCTTTTATCTGTCAATGATATAACAGAGTCTGACAAGCCTAGCAGTAGGCAGAAGCAGCTGTCAGTAGTAGTATAATTTATTAGTATCTTTTTTTGTATAAGAGGGCTGACAGACTAACATGGGAGAAAAGGGGAAATCTGCCAAGTCATCGGCTTGCACCTCAGGCTCATACAGACGATAGCCCACTGTGGAGAGTACACAGCATTAAATATGTATTGATTAATTCAGTGGCACAGTCCGCCAACTGCATTGTCAGTGATAAGGAAAATGGCTGAGGCATCACTCCCTCTTCTAGCTGAGAGAGACAGTCTCATGCCCAACATGCTGACTTCCAAAATCCTCACCAGGAATAGCTAGAGTTGTCCACAAACCAGATGGATTGGAAGAAGATTTATCTTTTTTTTGCATGTTGTAAAGCAAAAACAAATTGGCAATGAAAAAAAAAAAGTGATGGATAAAGAAAGTGATTCAAAAACCACACAAGTAGTAATTATCACCTAATAATTATACAGTAAGAAAATCAATTTGATTGATGACATTGCACTCCTGTTGTTTAAGATCTAGAGTGAGTGTCATCAAAAAAAAAAAAAAAAGAGAAGGAAATCAATTGTCCATGCTTATTAGATGAATATTATAAAGTGAACAGAAAACACCTGTTTTTTTAGTTCTTACTACTGTTTTGGGAAGTGTCAAATGCTCCTCAGAGTGCCCTCACATAGCACCACACATGGGTGCTTACCACATAGACTTGTGGTAGCTACTAAACATTGTTTTAAAACATGTTTAATATCACTGTTAAAAAGCCTGTGTTTCCTCACAATAGTTCATGCAATATATAAGTGTCTTTGTGGCTGGGTTTTTTGGGGGAGTTTCCATGAGGGAGTTTTGGGGTTTTTTTTCCTGTATCAGTTCGTGAATAAGAAGTAACTATAGTAACTCCATGGTAACAACTGGTAAATAATAACATATTGATGGTGAATCCGGAATGCATTATACTGAGGGACAATCAAAATAGAAGAGACCAAGCAATTTTTAGGAATGTTTACCTTCACGTATAATGAACATGACTGCAGGCAAGAGCTGCTTCAGTACTTCAGGTTCATTATCCTAAAGACTTTACTATGAGACTTTTAAAAGTCTTTGCTATGCAACTAAGAAACTGCATTAACAGCATTTTCAACTTGATAATGAAGCCAAAGAACAATTCCTAATTCAATCTATTTATTAACTGATACTGTGCTTTTAATGTTGGATAAAAAGGTAGCAGTGATTTGGGGGAAGGTTTGAGTGGTCATGGGTTTGTTCAGATTCTCTGTAGTCCTACCAAAAGACTGAAGTTTCATGTTGAAGTATTTTTGTGCTATTCTCCCCTTTTAATCTTCTCAGCTGGTGGAAAATATGCATCTTTAATACAAAATGCATGAATTGTGATCTGAAAAATGCTTTTCAGTGAAATGCATGCAAAGATTTTGCTGATGCTAATACATAAGTAGGTTCACTTTGCACTTGCTGGCCTTTCAGAAACAGGCATCTATATTAACATTTCTGCACTGGACTTGTCTTCCACTCTACCCTCTCTCAGTGACAGAGGAACAAAGGTACTATTTATTAATCTTGTAATTTATGAAGAAACACGAAGAAACCTGATTATAATTTAAATTCGAACATTGTGTTTGTTTTTCAAACAAGCAAAAAATAATGAACTATTTTAAAGCCTCTTTTTATGCTGAATATTTTACTCATTTTACAGGGCAACTTCATTGTTATGTAAACCTTGGAGATTACACTAAACTTTCCTGGGAACATGTTATCTCACAACTAATAATTTCAGTTTCTTACAACTTCCTTTGAAGTAGTTCTTACTGGAGACCATTCAATAGATTGTTTGTCACTGAACCTTTGACCTGATCTATTTTCTCAGTTCCTGTATTGTTACAGTTACATTTTTTTCACATGAATATTAATTGATTTGTTGTATTTGGAATGTTGCACAACTTTTTTCATACACTACATATGGGAGGAAAGGGTTTTCTGCATGCTGTCAAGTGGTCCTTGTCCATGTGTGAGGGTTTCCTGAGAAACTTCATGGCAGTGTTGTCTACCAATGGGCAAATTATAGATCATCCTATAGAAACGCTAAATAAGCTGAAATTTATATTCTTAAAGACATACAAGTTTGTTCTCCATATGTACCATATTCAGAAATTTTAAACCTTTATCTTTAGGATGGAAGTGAAACATTTATTCTAGGAACATTATAGGCTTTGCAGAGTCAGAGATGGTGCCATTACCACTCAAGATGTGATACTGAGTGTATCAGCCTCATTGAGAAGCAACAGTCTGTGTAAAAATACCTTCTTGTACAAAAATATTTTTCTGCAGCCAATAAGAATATTCAGATTTTAGTTCAGCCTCCTAAAAACTTTAAGGAAATTCTTTCGTAGTCTCAGTTTTGTGATCACATTCTTGTGTGTGCTTTAATCTCCAGACTAACTACTGAAAAACCAAAACCAACAGCTTGAATGGAAGCCCAAAAACTACTCAAAGATAGAATGTTAATTTATTATACTTACTAGGAAAAAACATAGCAGGCAAGGGAATGGTGATTATAATATGCCAACTAACAATCTATTCTGAAATCAGAGCAAGTCAGATACAATAGAAAGCATTCTTTCTTTTCTTACCTGTGTTATTTAGGGACCTTAACAACAAATGCTTTGCTGGTCCCATCACCATGGTTAATGTTAGGTTATGTGATAAAAGGCTTGTGTCCACACACATGAAGGAGAACATTGTCCCAGTGGTGGGCAGGGGCATTCCAATTTCTCAGAGATGTAAGCCCCTGCACTTGACCCCCAGGTCTATCCTAAAGAAGCCTCAGCCCCAGGGGCTGGGGGGGACCCTGCATCAGCTGTTAGTAGGGACAGCTTTCAAAGGCATCTTTCAGGCTGTGGGAGGTCACTGAATCAGGGTACAGGAAACAGCATTGGGATATTGAACAAGACTGGTAATGGGATTTTTGTATGTGTCGCTATGCCCTGAACCTGATCGGCATAGTCTGTCTTCTCTTATTATAAACTCCATTTCTAAGTCATTTCCTGGATGAGGACTCATAAGGTGGGGCTTGGTCTGAGTGCCAGCAATGAAACTGTGTGTCTGGGAGTCAGTGAGTGGAAAGACTGGGTTGCATGTGCATGGTGTGCGTGCTTATGTCAGTGTGTGAGCACTGGGAAACATAGGGTGGAGTATCCAGCAAGCAGGATAAGAGACTTGGGAGCCAGGTATTTGAGGTGTCCTAATTCTGGGCTGGGTGCTGGACAGACCAAAAGGTCTGCTTGTTGGCTATTAAAGGGACCAGAGTCCATGGAATCTGGAGTTCAGCTCCTAGTAGTGCCATAGGTCTGGACTAGCTAATGGAGAGAATATGATGTCCATGGAACTGGGAGACCAGGGGACCCAGGGGCCAGCTGCTGCATCTCTAAGGCCGGTTACTGAAGGCATCCACATTATATATGCATTTTTACATATGAATGTATGTTCTGCTAATGGGTTTTTATCCTGAAAGAAGGGAATAGCACAAAGGTGTTAGTGCTGTCTGCACTTGAGCAAGTTCTGTGTTTTCTGTCCGTGTTTATCTGTGCAGCCAACCATGTGTATATGTACTGTGCATATGTGTACATGTGCCTGCTGGGAACACACACTCAGATTTACTCTTAGCTAGACCTAGGGACATGAAGCTGTGGCAGCCTTACCTCTGTTGGAGTACCAGATTCAGCAACTTCTAACAGTTAAGACCCATGGGAAAAATGTACAATTTAAATGTTATTACCTTCCTTCCAAGAAAAAACAGAAGAATTTCTTGTAAACTGGTTTTACATGGATGCTGAGAAATCTTTGCTTAGACAAAAAATCCCTTTTGTAAATAATAACTTCAGAGACCTTGAGGCAATTTATAGCTGGCTGAAAAGCACATACAAACAGCAAGGGGGGGTTTAGATTTAAAGCAAGATTTTAAGTCTCCAAGGGCCTAGTCCATAAAGATATTTAGTAGTCTAGTTCTCCTTCACAGGGTCAATGTAGACATCAGTTATAGGGGAAGAGAGAGTATATATGCCCTATCACTGACGAGACTAAGTCTCCTTAGGGTGCGTGAGTATTTGTCTTGGGAAGACTCATGTTTGAAGACAGCTAAAATGAGGCCTCATTGCAGCAATGTATACTTACTGCCCATTTTAATTTCTCAGAACTTTGTATGGCGCTTGGGATTGGCAGCTATTTGACCTCAGAGTGACAAAAACTTTGTAAGAGGATGCACACCTATTTGATCCATTTTCTGTCATCTTCATACTAATGAACTCTCCAGGTGAATATAGTCTTCCTGATAAGGTCTTCCAGTACCCACATGTATACAAAGGCTTTTTATTTGTATATCCTTCCTGTTGTTTCCCTATCCAGTGTAAATAATTCAGGCTCAAACTGCTTGTTGTGTATAAATAAAATTTAAGAGAAAGCTCCAAGCTGTCTGAGATGCTTAGATGCTCAAGGGATTCTTTAATCGTCAGCTGATCCCTCTGAGATACAGGGAAATAACCTACATCCCAAGTACAATGCAACATCATTTCCAGATGTATGCATTATTTTGTGAGCTTACACCAAGTGTGACAATTTCAGTGCATATAAAAAAAAAGTCATGATTGAATAGCCCTTGAGACCCACCCTACATTTTCCTTTCATGAAATTATTGCGATGGGAGTACACAGTTATAGTCTCTTCAAACTTTCCTAAAAAAGGATCTTTTAAGGATGATTTCTACAACAGAAAGTCTCTGCACAGCACTGCTTTATTAGTTCTCTAGCACACTTTTATCAGCTTCCTCCTGAGAGCAACTTTATTACCATTTCTCTCTGGAGAAGTACAACCTTCCGCTATAATTCTAAACTCAGTTGAATGCTTAGCTGTTAGGTGGTGTGTCTTTGAGCTGAGCCTATATCCTGGCTATGAAATAACCTTATCTGTAGTGACTGGCTGATTTGAGAGAGCTTCCCTTTCCAGATAGTTCTGGCACATCCAAGCAGGGAAGCTTGTAAACTTTTTCACATGCTTACCTGCAGATAAGGGGCAATTTGTTTCAGTAGGACAGGACTAGACATTTTCAAAGAGAAAGGAATAGTTCAGTAACTGTCAGGGTGAGCATCTCTAAGTGAGATGCTCTCCTTCCTGACTGCCTCCATATACCTGCCACCAGAGGTGGGATATATTTGCCACTTGATACTCCTTTCGTCTTTCCTTGCTGTGGATGTGGTTATACCATGCATATGGGTTTTACTACCTGTGTTACTAGGTTGCTGCTGTCTCTTTTTTGGATTTAGAATTTATGTAGTCTCTTGCCTTTCTATCACTTTTGGGTCAGGCACATTTCTCCCTTGTTGCTTTTGATGAGGTAACTTTTAGTGTTCTGTAGCTATTACTGCCAATACACTAAACTGAAGATGTCATTCTATAAGGGACAGAGAAAGAAAGAGAGGTAATTTCTGAATTTTTAAATCTACTGCAAACTTACACTTAAACTTGTGTTTAAGATTCAGTATATTTCTGATCTTCTAGTTCCTTTTGAAGACTTAAAAACAAGCTCGGTCCTCCTTCTGCCTTCTTCAGCATACTTACCCGACAGTGGGAGTTAGGAATTTCAGCAAATTTTTTAGTACCCATTTTAATTCCCTCATTCTCAAAATGAGACTATCTCATTTGAGATATTTTGTCTTAATCACTTGAAGACACTGTAATATTGGCAAATGCTTGCAGTTCAAAAATAATGTTTTTCCTAATTTTCCATGCTTTTACATTCAATTCAATTTTTTTATCTATTTCTGTTAGATACTTCCCAATCTTTTTCAGGGTACATCCATTCCTCTTCATTATATGCCTTGCCATCCTTTCTTTATTTCTTGTTGTGATATGCCCTGGATAGCGTAACTCAGTTCCTCCATGATGGAATAAAGGCAACCTACAAGTTTCAAGTGTTCATTCAAAAAAAAAAAAAAAAAAAAAAAAGAAGAATTTGGACATAATTTGGACGTAAGTTAAAGATGGTCAGAAGTTCCTCTTGTAAATAGCAGAGGGACTAATTTCAGCTCCTTTCTTTCTTCTCTCAATTTAGAGAGATTGAACAGAAGGAACTTACAGCTTCTGACAAAAATTGCTGTCTTCACTTTTGCCACCCGGAAGTGGTATGTAAACTATATAGTTTAACTAACTGTGTTTAAATCCTGTGTCCAAGGTAATCCGTGTAGTTTCTGTAATGAGGAATTCCAGATTTTCTACTTCACATCTCTGTGAGGTGATGGGATGCAGTTCTGTAGCTATTAATGTACACCATCTCCTCTTCTCTTGCATTGTTTTGTATGTGATAATATGCTTTAATAGCCCCAAATTGATAAAGAACAAAATATTCATTTAAAAGAGCTCTCATTGATAATAGATATGAGCAGCTCTTTTACACAGTTAAATTTTCAGTCATTTAAGTGCTTTGATGTTCTTTACATTTTTCAGATTGTTTTTAACAGTGCTAACAAAACACTTCAAACTCCAGGTGAAGAATAAGCCTGAGGGCCTAGTGGCAGCAAACTTGTGAACTAAAATTAGCACAGTGAAGTGCATGCTTGCCATCATTTAGAACTTTGGTGAACCAACAGTTACCCATTAGAAGTCAATGTCAATACAGAAAACATTTGTAAAAGCTTCACTATATTTTGGATCAAACCCAGTAAAACATTGCTGGCATAACTTTACTTTCTTTTAAAGAGTCAAAAGCTAATTTCAAAAGAAATTCTTTGCTAACTGAAAAAAAACCACCTTCCTTAAATCCTTTAATTTCCAATTATTGTTTTTTACTATTATTGAAAAGATAAGAACAGAAAAGAAAGGAGAAAAGAAAAGAAAAGAAAAGAAAAGAAAAGAAAAGAAAAGAAAAGGGAAATAATTTTAATTAATGGAATAAGACATTTTTCCATTATTGCTTTGATAGCTTCTGCACAATTTTTCTATTAAAAATCTGTGCATGTTTATTCTTTCAATACACAATGTGTATGATAATTGTACTATTGGTTCTTCAGTGTACTTATACTTTGCATCTCTAATCTGTTTACACAATGCAATATGTACATCAGACTAAGTCTAAATTTTAAGCTATCTGTTCATAGTTCATAAAACTTAATTACAAAATATTTTTAGATCATCTAAACTGATGTTCTATACATCGAAGTCCCACTGACCTCCTATATACCAAGGTCCCTAATGTGCTCACATTTGACCAACCACTTTGTATTCTTTTTAGAGAAAAAGTAGCAGCTGTCTGATACAGATCAACTAAATGGAAGATCAAGATACCAGTAATCCCCAGAATCTCTCTATGGCAGGGTTTCATATATACTAGATATGCCAAAATGCAATACAAATTCTCTGTTGAAGGCAATTTTTTAGGCAAGACTAAAAGATCCCTTCATAACCATAAACTAACTGATTAACATAAACCTTAGTATGTAAGCAAGATTAGGTTTCTGAGAAACAGGATTGTCTACATAATCCCACATATTAGTTACCTCTGGCAAATGTTTTCTGTCTGATAGCTGAGTAGACTTTGTTAGGAAAGAGGATGGAGAAAGTAACATAAAATAAGATCTATTCGACCAACTTTGCATCCAGAGAAAAATGATTTCTCAAACTTACAGACAACTAGAGGAGGATTTTTGAACAGGAAATTTATTTACAGTAATTGCTTTTATATAAATCAGTGAATATCTGATTAATAGATACACACATACACAGCTGAAGACCAAGGGATTATCACAACCAAGGACCCAAATCCTTTGCACCATTAAACATTTTCTTTCCTAAATTGGAATAAAACTTATTCTTTGATAAAGAAATCTAATCTCTCCTAGGAAGATTTCAGCTGAAAATAACACCAGTTGCCTAGCACTCTATTTAATATCTAATTACCTCACAGCTAGGAAGTAGCATCTTATTTCATGGTTCAGTTTATAGAATTTTTATTTTTCAGCCCCTGGATCTTGCTACATGTTTGTCATCAGCCACAAAGAACCTCTGTTCACTAGTATTTTTTGCGACATGTTCCTTTAGTGATTGAGTCACTGCTTGAAGTTCTCTTTGGTAATGTCAAACTTTTTTAAGACTTGTAAGATTTATTTTCCAGTCCAAGGACCTTTTATTTCATAATATTTATAAATCATTCTGATAGTCTATATTTCCTTGAAAGAATGGGCATAAAAATTAGTCACAGTATGGTTTTCTAGAGGGTGCAATAGCTTTCCTACAAATTACCAAAATAGGAGTATTTTCCTGTGTATAAGTTTTTCTCCTATTTTTCTATATCCAGGAATCTCATTAACCCTCTTAACATTGAAGTAGAAGTTTATGCTGAGATTGTTAAGTCTCTTAGTCACTGCCTTCCAAGACAGACTTTCATGCAGTCTTTATGTGATTTTCCTCAGTGGAATATAACCAGTCCGTTGCATTCAAGAAGCAGGTAGGTCAGTCAGAAGGAATCATACCGATCTGATCGAAAAGCAAGAGTCTCTACAACTACAGTAAGCAAGTAGAAGATGGTAACTCATGGAAAACCACTCCTTCCTTGCATATTGTCCGCCATAGTGAATATACATTTGAAATTCTATATACAATGCATGGAAAGATCTGGGTCCCTACTATAGCAATAACAAATCCAGTAAACTGATCAGGGAGCCTCGTAGTCATAGAATCACAGAACCACAGAACTACAGAATGGCTGAGGCTGGAAGGAACCTCTGGAGGTCACCTGGTCCAACCTTCCTGCTCAGACAGGGTCACCTACAGCTGAATGCCCAAGATCATGTACAGATGCTTTTTAATATCTCCAAGGGGGGACACTCTTACAATCTCTCTGGGCAACTTGTTTTGCTGCTCTGTCACCCTCACAGTAAAATAAGTGCTCCCAGGACTTCCTGTGTTTTGGTTTATGCCCATCACCTCTGTCACTAGATGCCACTGAGAAAAGCCTGGTTTTGTCTTCTTTGTACCTTCCCTTCAGGTATTTATATCCATCTATAAGATCCCTTGTAAGCCTTCTATTCTCCACGTTCTCCAGGCTAAACAGTCCCAGGTCTCCGTCTTTTGTCATACGAGAGATGTTCCAGTCCCTTCATCATCTTTGTGACCCTTAGTTGGACTCTATCCAGTATGTCCATATCTGTCTTGTGCTGCAGAGTCTGGAACAGGACACAGCAGTCCAGGTGTGGCCTCACCAGTGCGGAGTACAGGAGAAGGATAATCTCCCTTGACCTGCTGGCAGTACTCCTTCTAATACAGCCTAGGATACCATTAACCTTCTTTGCTGCAATAGCACACTGCTGGCTTGTGTTCCATAAGGCTTGTGACCCCTAGGTACTTTTCTGCAATGGTGCTTTCCAGCCTGTTGGCCTCTGGCATATAAGCCTGGTGTTGTTCCTCCTCAGGTTTAAGACTTTGTGCTTTCCCTTTGCTGCTCTTGATGAGGCTTCTATCAGCCTGTTTCTCCAATCTGCTAAGGTCTCTCTCAATAGCAGCAGAGCCATCTGGTGTGTCAGCCACTCCTTCCAGTTCTGTATTAATTCAGAAAACATCAAGGAGACAGCTAGTTTTAAAGAGCACACCTCTAAAAGCTTTAGGTACCAAACTGGTAAGAAGCACTGTGTAAGGGAAAAGGAGGTCCACAGTTCTGTGAATAAGCTTTCTTGAAATTAGTTGTCTATGTCAAATGCATCCTTAATCATTAAAAAAAGGGGGGAAAAAAAGAGTAAAAAAAGAAGTAAAAAAAAGTGGAGAGATGCCACTTTCTCTGATCCCACACACCAGACTTGCAAGGAAAACTTATGGAACTTAATAAATGAGAGATAAAAAATGTTACAGCATTATAAGAATAAACGGTACAACCAAAATAAATAGGTTGGCATCTAAGGAAGTACTCTCGCTAAACACCATATCATTCTCACAGACTGCTTCAAAAGTCATGAAGACCCCACAGCCTTTTAGCCAAGATGCTGAAAAGTAAAGAATATCTGAGTGCTAATTCTTCCTTTTACCCTCTGTGTATGACCTCGGCCAAAGCTGCAATGGATAGAAGTGTCCTTTCCCATTAAAGAGTAATCAAAAGGACTGCAAGAAGAAAAATATTAGGCCAAAGAAAAATATAAGGCCAAAGAGTAAGGGACAGACATTAGCTGGTGAAGATGAAAGTGACACATGTCCATGACTTAATATCTAATAACACATACAAAGGTCTTCAGTGTGCTTTAAATTCAGAGGCTCTCTTACTGTTATTCCATGGTGTGAAAGCCTAATGAAATTTAATTGACCATAGATGTGTGCAAATATATATGAAAAGTATATAAATGGGGCTCTGCTATCTCTGGTGGTTATTTTAAAGAATGTTCAGCTTATTCAGATCCTGTGGAGAATCAAACAAAACATTATTATTTGGTCATATTTGTTCTAAGGGATAATAAATCATGGCTTCTAATGGGTCAAACATAAAATATATATAGTCTTTTTCCACTGTTTTAGTAATCACTCCAACTACTATTTAGCAATACTGATTGTAATTTACAGCTTGCCTATGCTTTCCTCATGACTTTTCTTAAAGGGTTCTTCTGGCAGTCAAGGATAGTCCTAAGATACAACTTGATTTTCAAAAACAAAAGGAGTGGCTGGGAGAAATGTATCAATAAACAAATAGCTGGCAAACTTCCATGCATTTCCACGTAAGAGCTGGTGTCTACCAGAACCCTGAATACACTGATATCAATAAAATTATTAAAGCCCTTCTGGAAATTGCTAGTGCTAAAGGCAATTCATCTGGTACATCTCTCTATAATGTGTCATGGCATATTCCTATCACTGAATAACAATTCTCAAATTGTTAACCTACTTAGAATGCTAGAACAACAACAATAAAAATAAAGATCAAGGGTTATTAGCATTATAACAAAGTTACTAGTTAACAAAGTTTGTTAGTGAAAAGGGCTGTTCTACCACTAATGCTCATTTTAATAAAACTGCATAAAATCAAAAGTTTGTCTATTATTTAAAGGATATTCACCACAGAGGGAGAAATGCCTAAGATGAGTAAATCTTTCCTCACAGAATGCAACAGAATTGAGTTTCAGGTTTTATATTAACCCTTTCAGACCTTCCAGATTCGCACTTTGCTTTTGCATAATTTTGTTAGGTCGAACTTAAATAATTTCAACAACTGAAAAATTTATTAAATCATAACTTCCACTTTTCTTCAAAAATATAGATTCTGTAATTGAGATAGTAAGTGACTATAACGGGTCCCACTTTTCTTCAAACAATACAGATTCTGTAATTGAGATGGTAAGTGACTATAATGGGTCCATTAGATTCAATCTATTGAGCTGACATTTCCTGTATTTGATTGCTAGCATGCACTGTTATGGGAAAAAAAAAAATTCACCAAAAACATTTCATCATCCTGTAAGCTCATTATTACTGAGAAGACAGACAAATAAAATACGTTTATGCTTGATATTAAATGTCTTACATTTAAACATGGAGTTCTAGCACATACATATTTTGTATCTGGAATGTAGCACTGGATATCCCTAGTGCAAAGAATCCATCTCTCAGTGGCACACCTACCCCATTTCCTTTAGTTACAAGTGTCTAAAAATTGCTGGTTTTATGTCTTCCATAAGAAAAATATAATCAAATTACGTGATAATTAAGTCAGTTGAGCAAATTCTGGCTTCACTGACCTTCACCAGAAGAAGCCATGCTCTCAACCATTTCTTGAGTCCCGGCAGAGATGTAGCAGTTAACAGGCATGTCTTCATGTTGCAGAATGGTGTATTATATTGGAAAGCCTGGAGGACACTGCAAGGTTTTGGCTTGCTGGTAGAACTAGTGATGAACAATTGACAGCTTTTTCACTAAACCACTCCTGTCCCTGGATTACTGGCAGTAAAATCTTTATTCAGTCTGCCCAGTAATTAAGAATTGCATCATTGCAGTTGACAATGAAAATACCACATTGAAAGCTCTAATACTTGTTGATGACCTGCACAGTAAAGGAGCTATCACCATAAGTCTGTGGGATAGAATTTTCTTTTTCTATTTTTACCTTAACCAAACTGACCTAGGAATATGCAAAACAAACAAACAAACAAACAAACAAGTCTATTTAAAGAACACAACCAGCTACAGAGTCTATCTCAGATACCTAAGGATGCCAGAATTATTGTTTTAAAGCCATTAATAACTGCACCTCCGTGGGCAGGGGCTTTATACAGCAATCTCTAATTCAATAGTTAATTTTTTCTTCTATTTCTTTGACTCGCCTCTGCAATTTGCAATGTGTAGTCTAGGTAGCACAAGAGGAAGTGGCACAGCCACCCAGTATGTTTTTATTTCATAATAATTTTAGTGTGCCACACTTCCTGCGAATGACTCATCATCCCTTTGGGAGCAGAACACCACTACTCTGACATTTTACTATTAAAACAATAAACTGTATTAGCCCTGCTTCTTAGCCTTTCAATTCTTTCTCAACTTTGTTGAATTTAAAATGAATGAAGCATGTAAAAGTGAGCCAGGCTGAAACTACTTTTTGTCTGCTCATTACACATCTGAAAATCTGTAGAGTGACTCTACTGTACCTTAAAAAGAAACGAGGTGGTGACAGCAAAATATAGACATTTTGTACTGACATTTATGGTATTGCATAGCTGTAGTTGACTTCTTTGGTTAAGCATATGAATAAATAAATAAATAAATTACACAAATAGTTGAGTGCTTTTGAATGAATAAACACAATGGGCAACTTCTGCAGGGGAGATAATGAGGTTCAGTCGAAGTTAATAAGACTGAAACATACATAAAATTAAATTGAGTATAGATTTAAATGGAAGTCTAGGTATGGAAAAATTATTGTACAGATATAAGTGTCCTCATTGGTGTTTAACAAATTCATAAATAGTAAACATCACATGTATTCACATGTAAAATGCAAAATGCTTGCTAAAAGACACCTTACCTTGGAACAGGTGCAAAAATAGGAAATATTGTACCTTCCAGTATGAATGTGAACATCATTGCTCAATCAATAGCTCTAACCAGTTTCATCGGGTCATTCTGTAACGCATTCACCGTCATGACTCTACCTAATTCCTATCAATCTGAAATAATATTCCACCCTAAAATATA
This sequence comes from Nestor notabilis, assembly GCF_000696875.1. Lineage (NCBI taxonomy): Eukaryota > Metazoa > Chordata > Aves > Psittaciformes > Psittacidae > Nestor > Nestor notabilis. Next base: position 27,045 of record NW_009924282.1, on the reverse strand, counting down.
AATTATTTTAAGTATTTAACAAAACATTGGTATACCTGTTTTAAGTAATAAAAACTATTTCTTAATATTAATGAACTGAGAAAATATTTTGTATTTATTATCTCTCAGATGACCAACATTTCATGTGACCATCTTTTTTTTTATTTTTAATAATATTAACATTGCTATTAACCTAGCAGTAAACTACCTTTCTCCAAATGGCATATGATGTCATCATTGTACTGGAAAATGTAAAGGTTGGAATTAAAGACAGTGAGGAAGAAAGCACTTAAAAAATAAACATACAGCATAACTCTGAGAAATAAATGAAGGCTGGCACAATAATGATTTTGTTTTGTGTGCTTTCATCTTACATTTTTTCTGGTCTTGTTTGTTTCTTTGTTTACAAGGCCATATATACAGTATTATTCTCGTAAATCTACCTCTGGTGCTTGATTTTTAGCTACTGGGTAATCATTGATGATGATTTCAGTGCTGCTATTCAACATTTCTGAAATGACATTCCTGTTAAAACACTGGGAATTTCAGATTGCATAGATTGTGAGAGTCTGACCTTCATAGATATGTTTTCTTTACTAATGAATGTCAGGACCAGGCAAAATGACTGATAGTTGGGAAAGCACCTGTGTAGTGAAGCAAGTTAAATGAAAGAAAAACAAAGCAAAAAGCAAGAGGCAGTGTATCCAAATGGGAAACGGCAGTGAAAAGCCGAAATGAGAGAAGGTGAGAGTGACAATCAAGGCAACAAAGAAGGGACTTGTGATCTACTCTGCAGTTAAGTATGAATTAGAGAGAGATGAAAAACATGTGAATAACGTCCACTAAAGACGTTGCTAAGATATCACCTACCTCTACATAAACATGACCCATAAAGCCCTAGGCTGCTACAATACAAAATCTGTGTAATAGCTTTTACATCTATTGGAGAGGGAATGTGAAAGTCCTCAGAGTGACTGATATGCAGATCGAAGAAAACACTGAGAAGTGAAGGGTTTTTTTTCTCAGCTTAAGAATGTAGGCAGGGCAGAGGATGCTACTGGAGGTGTGGGAAATCGAATTCTTTACCAATGTATCTTCAGAGTGGAAGAGACAAGTAGTCTGGCTTATGGGGAGCAACTGACATTCAGTGGCCGCAAATGACACAGTGTTGATGTGGCAAGAGCCTGGTAATAGGCTTCAGGGACAGTTAGAGACTGAAATTCATTGGAAAACATTAGCAAGTAAATTTCAAAAGTATATACCGAATGTGTATTTGTAAGATGCATTTATCCTTTCACAAACTGGAATTCATAGTCTGTTTGGCAATACCACACTAATTCTATCAAGTTTCTATTTCTTCCAGAGTTGATCTGAACTTGTTTGAGCTGAAAATTGCATAATCACTTTACTGAGTCAAATAAGCATGTCAAAAAATCTCTCTTTTCCATTAGTATTCCTGGAAACAGATTATCTAGATTGCATATAAAATAAAGTGTTGTGGAGTTCTTCCAATTCATGATAGAGCTCTGGAAAAAGGTGTCTTTAAACTTGTCAAAATAAAAGTGTAGTAAACACTTATGAAAAATTAAACAGTTGAAGGAACGTGAAAATTTATCCATAGAGGAAATGTACACGGCTATGTTATTATTTCCCTTACTTGTAAATTACCTTTTGTGTAAGCCAAATTCCAGCCATTTTTAGTTGTAATTTATTTCCATCACAAATAGAATGGTAAGTTATCGGTTCTGTAGAAAGTTATACCTTTGGCAATATAATGAAAGAAAAGTTCTTGAAGAAGATGTATTTTTGGTTTTGTGATGGGTTTTTTGTTTGGTTGGGGTTTTTGTTTTGTTGTTTGTGGTTGGGGTTTTTTAATTTTACAATGAATGTGTGACCTAGAGAACAGAAAATGCATGTGTGCTATTTCTCTATTTTGTCAATTGGAAGCTTCTTGGAGGACAATCTGAATACCTGAAATTACGTTAGCTATAGAACTCCCTTCCCTTCACTAGGGCTTGAAAGCTGACAAGTGAGATTAATTTGATTATGCTAACACCCCATCACCCACCTTGCTAGGAGAACAAGTCATCTTACACCATGCTTTTGACATAACTATTGGAATATACCTAAAATAAGATTGTTATTACCATAAGTATTAATTATAAAAATAAATAAATCCAATCCTATGCACAAGAATCAGTACTTACCTGAAATTACTCATTTTTCACTAATTTTTCGTTCTATTACTGTTTCTTTGAGTTTATCCCTATTCATTTCTGAGCCATAGAGCTATGTTGATTGTGCAGATACTGAAGATTTTGATCCTTTTAACACAGTGGAAAAATGTATATTCCTTCCCAACAGCATAATTGTCTTTTTTTGATCTCAGCTCAGTGTGAAAACCAAAGCTCCTGTAGTTCAAGCAGTTGACAAAATAAAGATGAACTGTCTGTACATCTTTTTCATTTTTCTTCAATACAAGTAACATTAGCTGAGGAGCTCATATAACAAGCCCTGTAACTGCAGAGTAAACTAGATCCCTCATAAATGGCACATCCCAGTGGAAGCAGAATGTGCCAATTAAATGATCATCCCAATTACAAGAGACTCATGAGGATACATTGTGCTGGTGTGGTTTATAATCGTTTTCATTTCATGGATTGATTAAAACAAGCAACAGCATCAGCTCCCCATCTTGATTACCTAATAGGGATGATTTGTTTTGTATCCATACAGGGATTCTTTCCTGTATCTGTGACAAAAACAGTGGGACTGATTGCACAGTATATGCCAGTACAAAAAATAACACTTTAATTTCCATGCGGCTAAGCTGAATTCTTTGGTTTCCTGATGAAAACTCCATTGTTTGGAGAGAATTAGATATTGAGCTCCATCTTGATCCCAGAGGAATTAACTAGAAGTATTTACTCTTTAACTGAAAGCAAAGAATAACATATTTTAAGCACAGAAGATGAAATAAATGACCAAAATAATGACACTTCAGTGGAATCAGAATTTTATTCAGAAAAAGAACTCATGGAACTTACAGCCTAAAACCAGTGATAACTTGACTGGTGTCAAGTCAGACACCAGTCTCCAGATAAACTTAAGAAAGCTGTGCACTCTTAGGGAAAAAATAATTTTCCCACTGTTAAACAAATGTTTAAGAACAGGTTTTTACATGTACTTAATACTGTTTTACTGATTTTTACCCTTTAAAAACCCTAAAGAGTTCCCCAAAAGAAAAACAAAAAACCCAACAATACACATTTATGTATTTTCATAATCAGAATAATTCAAAAAGTAATCTTTGTTACAGAAATAAGTGAGGGTGACTGAAGCAAGCTACTTAATTTATTGAATGCTTCTGGTGGTACGTCACTGCCTTTTTAAAATTGGCTAAATCAAACCAAAGAGTGAGGTTATTCTTATCACCCACTTTAGGTGTTTCATTCTGATGCGATGCAGAATACCTAAAATAAGAAGTTTTTGTTTCTAATAGAATCAGTAGTTGACTCCAAGCAGCTAAATTAGATGCCTTAAATTACATGATGTGATTACCTTGCTGAGAATCAACAGGGAGGTATACATCTGCATGTTTCATTGATCATCATTGTACACTAGATACAGCATCCACTGGAAAAACCAGTGGATACTTACAGCATACCCTGGAAATTAGGGGTAAACCTAAACCCATTAAAGTAAACTTTAAAATAAAAACAGTATAGTACTCAGAACCTTTCTCTACCTTGAAAATAAGCCAGGAGCTAATCAGAAGTTTCTACACTCATGACTTGATATTTCTCTTTTTTTAATGTAACACATAATTTGAATTTTGGGCACTGGCTTTATTTTAAATGACCTTTAACCTGGTTATTAAGACCCTTATTAAATATTACCATCAACTCCAAGGATTTTCAAGATTTAAAGTAAGAACATACTTCAATGGGTTAAACATGGGTCTTGGTCTCTGTAATTTTATGTTTTAATGAATTATGTCTATGTATAGATGAGAACATCTGCACTTATTTTTCTAGTAACTTTCAGATCACTGTATATAAAAAAAAATAGAATAGGTATCAACAGTAAATGTAGTACAGTATGAATAAAACAGTATGAATAAAACAGAAGCTACAATCACAGACAAATACTTCCACTGCCATTTTAAATGAGTAAAACTGAGAACACTGAGATAAGGTAGAAGTGGTATTTAAGAATGTGACTGCAAAGGAGAGGTTCTTGCACTGATATGGATGAGAATGTACAGGGTGAACATGCATTGAGCATGTAGATAAAAGCAAGATTTAGAAGCAATTATGAGATGAAACCCTGCCTACAAAGGTGCCTTTACTCTTTCACAGTATTAGCATTCTACCCAAAGTCTGTAAAAGTAGAAGACACTACTGCAGGTCCCCATTGTCCATCCTAAAACATTTACTTGCAGGTAAAGTCCTTTACGGCTGTTTATGCTTATCCTTTCTACATATACCTGTAATAGACTGGCAGAATCATTTTATCTTCCTTCTCTTTGTGTATCAACATTACAGGCTGCTGTACCTCCTTCCCTAGCTTTCCATCTTTTCCTCATCATTTTAAACTAAGCTCCTTTAGGAGACCCTCCTGTCATGAGTAGGGATCCAAGAATAACTGCTCTTATGTTTAGCCCTGAGCAGTGTAATGTACCTTTCCAGTCCCAAAGGTAACAACGAGCTCCTTTTGTCCCTTGTATTTTATCTTTCTGTACAACTGCTGCTTCTAGCACCATTTTTCTAACATTACAGCTTATTCTTGTATAGCCTTCTTTGGAATGTAGTATGTTATCATCTGTTAAATACAGCTCCTGAAATTTCATTTTCTTTTCTCTCCAGGTATCAAAATCTACTTATATAGTCCATTATAAGGGTTTCACCCTCATGATAGGTTTCTTGGCTTTCATGACTCTTGAGGGGGAAGTTTTCAATGTGGCAAATGAGGAATTAAATATGTAACTGCCATTGCTGTTAATGGGAATGGTAGTGTGATTTCCTACACTTTACATTGTCAGTTCATTCTTTGATGTCTAAGAGATGCTTTGGGGCAAAAACTAAGTTGTAAAACATTATAATTGACAATAACATTTGAAAGAAATACATTTAAGATTTCTTAAATTCAACTTACATTGATTGACTTCTTAAGATAGATACACAAGAAAGTTGCAAAAAAATGATACAATCAGAAGGATAAATCAGAAGGATTCCATGAACAAATTTTCCAAGATCTACTTTTAACATGCAGTGCCTAGTAGTATGTAATGGCTTCCAAATTCTTGGGTCAGTATGCCTGTTGAAAACTTTTCTAAAGATATTTGTATTTTTGATATTTTTGATAACCAACATATTAAATATGCACAGATGTAATTCATTTACTTGATATTTCACAGAATCCTTTCTTTTTCACCAGAAAAAAATCTTCAACTGTAAACATTTCTGCTTCAGAAAGAAATACTAATGCCTTACATTTATTAGAAACTAGAGTTTACAAAAATGATTTAAAAGACAACATTTAAATGGATGGATTTTTTTTTTCCTAGGGAAAAAAAAAAGAAATAATTTTAGTAAGTTTCAGGGTATAACTACAGAAGTCTTGTAGCATCCATCTCCAGAAAAATCTCTCATACACATGCTTGACATTAAGCATATGATTTGTGAGATTACTCAGTTACTCTTGTTAAAAGCTATTACAGATCAAGCTCTGCTAAATTATAAGCAAATCATCAGCAACATCAGTTGGCTCTCTATCTGCCAACTTCCCCAATAGTATTCAATACCAACTTCCCCAATAGTATTCAATACCAAAAGTGATATTGCTAAATATATAAATGGTATTCTACACTTTGAAATACAAATAGCAAGTCATAACTATAAGGCAAAAAACTGTGAAACATTTGCTGAAGTTATAAACTGATGTGCCATCATTTTACATACCTAGGTGACAAAAATGAGAGCATTTATTATATTAAAACTGCTTACAGAGAAAGAAAGAAAAAAAACCAAAAAAAAACACCACAGCATTTTTGATATTGGAAATTGTGTTTAGCTTATATTCTCATGCTTGCTATTTCCCTACTAAAGTAACAACTATTCTAACTCATGCTCCTTCTGGAAAGAAAGAAAAAAAAAGGAAAAAAAATACAGAAATCATTTAAGATTCTTGACTGCCTTTTTATCTACTGAAATTTGCTTTTTAGCTTCAGTTACCCTGATTTAAGTGATAAAAAACTCACAACAATTGTTTACTTCTAAGGGAAATTCAGAGCTTAACAATAGCAATTGGTGGCAGGATAAATCAGAAGTACCTCTACTGAAAGCCCTGCAATTACATCTTCTCTACCCTGTAGAAGTGATGGGAAAGCAAGATTCTCTCTATAAAATATACCACTGAACCACCACCAAGAAAGCAGTATAGAAATAACTAATGTATGAGACAGAGCACAGCAAACTCCACTTACGTAACTTGTATAGGAGCTTGTGCATAGACCTGGAGGTAGCCCTTTGTACATAGGTGACTTCTACTCAAAGACAATATGAAATTATGTCTTTTGTTTTTCCAACCTTCTATTTAGTACAAAAGTAAGAAAAGAAAAAGTGTTCACCTTGTGTATCATTTTTACGGTTTTAATGTACTTGGATACAGATTTCATACAGCTCTGTATCGCTAGAACAAGCATATACCACTGTGGATACTTATAGATACTGGAGTGAATTCATCCAGAATGGGACAATTCTAACAGCAGATGCAAATACTCCTACTGAAGTACAAAAGAGAAAAATCCGTGATAGAACATCTCACAGCTTTGTGTTTAATGGTTAACACGGGAGAAATAGGCAGTTTCCATTGTTGCTGTCTATCAGAATTTTTTTAAAGTTGTTGCCCACTGTGAGAAAAGACTGCTGTTCTGTTATATGACTGTTGACTATTCATGTAAAAAAATTCTAAATTCTACACAGGAGTATGTGTAGAATTAGTTTTAAAATTTTCATATGATACAAAACCATGACGAGTGGTTGGTAACACCAGAGGGGTTTGCTGCCATTCAGACAGACCTGGATAGGATGGAGAAGTGGCCTGACAAGAACCTGATAAAGTTCATCAGGCCTCTAGAAGTTTCAGTTCTACAGAATACAAGCAGCCAGAGCTGAAAAGTGAGTATCTGTACTGAAAAGAAACCCCAAAATCGAAAATAAAACTCAAAACAAAAGCTCCTACAAGTATGACAATACATGTGTCTACACGTAAAATATCCTCCAACCTGAATATTCCAAACCAAGAACAGATTAAACGTTGTAGTTAAATTTTTGGTTTGGATAGTTTCCTTGTCCACAAAAAGTGTGCTAATAATTTGCTGCTATTTTGATGACAAATGTTCACAAGAATTTACAGTTTCATATACCTGTTCTCTCACTTCTGTTGTTCTTTCTAACTGAACTCTTATAATGCCTATTGAATAGTGGTAAAGCTGGATTTTAAGTGCAAACTGCTGCGCTGGCAATTTATCTCACCATCACCTGTTCCTGCCACATAGAGAGATGAAAGCGATTTATATGGATTTATAACACAGCAAAAATACAACTACCACATAAACTGTGCCTTTTTTTTATTTATACTTCACCCACCTGCTCAGTAAGTGGGAAATAATGCTTTAAGAATTTGATGGATGGAAACCAGGTTCTATCCTAGTCAGACACTGGTTTTGGGCACTGAATCCATGTCATTCCCAACTACATACCGTCTGGATGATAGGTAATGCCAAGCTACTGGGCACATTTTATTCTCCAGTGTTACAAAAAAGTAGCGAGAGAATTAGGAAAATGCCCAGAGATGCCACTTACAGATTTTCAATAGAGGACTACCCATGCACAAGGAGACAGAGCAAGCTGCCTTTTTACACTGTTAACTGAATCATTTTCCTAGTACCAACATATTTATGCAGATGTTGTTCTGTTGTCAACGTATCTGCCATGTGTACTCTGCCATGTGTCTTGAGGTGCATTGGTGCAGGATTCTGTCACTTGTATATAGTTATGAAGTCAGCACAAATGCTACCTTCTAACACAGTGATGTCTCCCAAAGGCTAAATGAATCATCTTCATAAACTCAATTATTAAAATGTTTTTATAATTATGAACCTACTCTCTTATACTAACCACCTACAACTGCTTTCTGGAGGTTTTGTTGGGGTTTTTTATTTTCTTTTTTTAATATTTATTAAAATATTTTAAAGACTATGAAGTTGTGAATGCTCCATCCCTGGCGGTGTTTAAGGCCAGGCTGGACAGAGCCTTGGGTGGCATAGTTTAGTGTGATGTGTCCCTGCCCATGGCAGGGGGGTTGGAACTAAATGATCTTAAGGTCCTTTCCAACTCAAACCATTCTATGATTCTATGACTCTATAATAAACCAACTGTATGTTCAAATATTAGGTAAAAATATTTGCCCAGAATAAAGACACTGCAAACCAAATACATGCACTATTTCAAAGTTCAAGAAATATCAGGTGTGATAGGAGAACAAGGAAACATTAAAAAGCCATTTAATACTTTCCATTGTATAGTTAAATCTTCTAAAAGAAAACATGATGTGCAAGAATCTGCCAAAACAATCATTGTTTAACACACAAAAAAGACTCTTTCCAGAAGAAAATTAAAGTTTCAATTATATGGAGAAATAGAAGATAATGAGAATTCCTTTACAATGTTTTCAGGGTATACAGCTGTAGGGGAAGTTAGACATACAATACAACAATTTTTAATAGGTTGCATTGAGGCACCCATGTAACAGCTGACTGTACATCACTACAATAAGTTATTGAGAATGCATGGAATCATTTCTGATTAATAAACAAGATTGGATAGGCTTTGGATATTAAGATGGATTTTGAATCAAGAGTAATTGCCACTGCACTTGGGCGTATCTGTTCTTTTGCAAACTGAGAAATGCCAAAATGCATTTGAATGGCTTTCCTTTCACTTGTTACAAGAATTCATCTATACTCATCTATTCAAAGGCACAAACTGTGACTCAGCTTCACCTCTCATACATGCTGATGTAAACAAAGAATATAAACTGAAGTCTATACAAATATAGTCTCACTCCACATTCATATTTTGGATGCTATGCCATGATCTGTCTTTGGAATTACTCACTTGAAACAACAGATTTTGCACTGCCTTTTGGTCTAGATAATCAGACTGATGCATTTCTGCATCAAGATTCTATCAACCTTATGAATCAGTGACATCAGTTGAAAGCTTAAGAAATACATCTAAACAAACTATATTTCTGAATTTTGTTGGTAGGCTGCCTAAAACATTTAGATGGGTGTTTCATATTACTTAACAGTAATTATACAAGTATGGAAGTTCAAAAAACCAAGAAACTTCTCACTGGAAAGAGTATCACAAAAAAAGTATTAGTCAGCTGCAGGGTAGATTAGTAGGAAGAAAAGGGTTGAGGCTAAAATGTCATGTATGGCATGACAGGGTGTAGGAAAGTTCAATTCCCCATGTTCTTCCTCCATAGCCTGAAGCACATTTGAAGTCCCTACATTTAGGAAAGTGTAAAGACTGTGTCTCCAAAGTTACTTAAAATGCTAATAAGGATGACCTTCTTCCTCCCCCTTCCAAAGAACTATCAGAACAAATCACCTGTATTGGATGAGAATAAGAAAGACCAACATACTATGCTTAGGGTTTGTCTCTCCTTTTCAAATTACGCATATTACAAGAACTGAGCATTTATAGGATTGATTTTACACAGGGAAAAAAACCCTAACAAACACAAAATAACTTTATGATATTACTAGTGTTAAAAGTGCAAGATACTTGGAAGTTTTCTTGCTCATATTTACTTGGATTTGCAATGCTACTGAAAACTAAACAATGCCTTTTTCATCAGTAGTCACCTCATATTGTTCAACATCAGAAAAGATATTCTTATCCTGTCGGATTGGAGACTTTCTCAGTGACTAGTGATGTTACTCCATTACCTAAAACGGAATATTGCTTTTGTGATTCATACAGCATTCAAAAAAACTGCTGTAGCCAGTAGATTGTGAAGGAATAGTGAAAACGAGTTTCATTAAATGCTCGGTCTTAGAAAAAAAAAAATCCTGAATATTTGCTTTTAAAATTATCCGGATGGTAATTGAAATTTTAAATATACACATCTTACTTTTATTTTTTAACTAAGCGCCTGATACATATTTAAATAAATTGTTTTGATACTGAAGCAGATTGGAACCAGTCCTTTAAAATACACATCTTGTTTCAGCTGAAAAAAGGCTTTATAAATTTAGTATCTTCCTAGACCACAAATGCCAGCCTGGCAGTTAATTAGGAATAATTTCTTTCATTGTCACTGAAGGTGAACCATCTATATTGTACTTCACAGTATTCAGGCAATACTTGTATTTTAGGGGTTGATACTCTGGGACTCCTGGCTCCATATGTTAAAATGTATAAAATGTGGCTAGTGTCTAGCATTTTATAAGGAAGTATGTGCAGTACTTCATCCAGATTTCCTCTAGAGTCTATGTGCCATTCCCTAAAATGCAATTACTATTCTGTGCAGGGGGTTCCTGATCAATTCGGGAATAGACTACTGTTCACAAGAGCAGTATTTCTGTACCACAGAAAGAGATATATGTTGCATCCCCCTATGTTGAAAGACTAGAGCAGAGAGATAAAATTGGCAGGATTATGTCCACACTACTGTTGCGAGAGGTTAACTGTCCCTGGACCATACAGTATCTTCATTGTGTAAGGAACCTTTTTGTAAATGAAAACAGAGGTACTTCAGACAACCAGAGACCCAGTGGTGACCTGAGAAGTTAAGTTATTGTACAGGTGCCCCACATGCTTAAATTAAAATAGTATGTTCTAGAAGCCAATACCACATTGGCTTGGGGGCTTCAATTAGTAAATTTATGATGCTGATTATCAACCTAAATTGTACTGTTTCTTTGAAGTGAATTATATGACAGACAAACTGGTGACAGGTATGTAACTGATAAGATTAAGTACAGCCTTTGGTTATGTATAGATACTTATGCCATGCTCTTCCTTTGAAAAATAGGAAGCTCGCCTTCCATTTTCAGATACACTGCTTTGAATGTGTGCATTAAAGCTAAATGAATTGCCAGTAGATTTCTAGAACTTAAAGCATTTTTGTATTCCTCTAACGAGCTCAGTGAAATATTAAGCTCAGCTAGGCAAGGCAAAGTGTCTTCAGTAGCTTTCTTAGTCATTTCAGGAGATTATTTTCAGAGCATTCTTTGTTGTTTGTTTGGTTTTGATCACCCGTTCCCTTTTGTCTTCTTCCTGTGCTACATTTATATTGCCTTTTAAATTCTATTTAGTCATGTACAGGTGCTGAAGATTACTGTCTTCCAGAGACTACTCTGAAACATGAGGTTAGCAAACTCCAGGTCTTCCTGGTCAGTGTAAGCAGATTTACATGTCAGTTTAACAAGACAGAATGATGAGGAACTACTTCTTTTTGGAGACCATACAGCTGTGGTTCTACTTGTAGATTAAACACTGTCTGAAATACTCCTGGGTGCTGAAGCTCAGTCATCTCTGCTGCTAAACTGCTAAGAAGCTCTGATGTTTTCAGTCTGTGCAAACTAAACTCTCCAAAATGATTCTTGGACATAGCTTGGAAGCTAGAACCATTTTCAGTGCATTTAGCATGCAGTCACACCCTTCTAGAGGTTAAATCATTTTATTAACATAGATACAGACTGCTTTTTGCCAGCTGCACTCAGTGCCTGAGGATGTAACCAGGAATGTTTAAGTTACTACTCTAAAGGTAGTCTGAGGGTCCACTTGAGGAAAGGAGGTTTTGTTCAGGGAGTTCTTGTACTTCAAGATTTGAAAAAGGAGATGATGAGAAAACTGATCTCAAGAGACAGAAGTTAGAGAAAGGCAAATGGAAAAAAAAGCCTTTATATGTACAGTTGAACAGCGTGGGTGGAAATGGGCTGGTGGAAGTTTGGCTTCTGAGACTGAACTTCATATAAGTACAGTATGATTAACAATTGAATCTGCTCATGATCTTCTGTACCTGTAAGGTATATGGAGACTTTCAGGACTCTGGTTTGGTTCTCTCTCTCAGTATTTCCAGGGGAAGAGCCTAAGGTGTTAAGTGGGGCAGATAATAAGACCTTCAGATAATGTTGCAAAGGGTGAAATTCAATTTGAGAAGAAGACTCCAAATGAAGATGTCTACATTTGTAATATTTTATAATCAGTGGAGATGGTATCATATCAATACAGTCAATGGGCAATTTAGCTGTCAGAAGTGAGAGATAATGTTTAAGCCCCTGATTTGGATACCTTCATGTTCACTGTAGTCTGTCCCGTGACAATATGTTGGAGGAAGTTTTCCAATCTGATTTTGCAGACAAGGAATATGAAAGCTGGCTTAAAGTTTATAGCTACATTTAGGTCCTTTTCCTTTAAAAGTTCTTTATATGACATTTGGAGAACTTAACTTTTTTAAAGGATATTGTGTTTTTTCAGCTTTTAATCCTTAAAATGTATCAGGAGTGCCAAGCAGCTCTGCTATTCCCTTCTCTTCTTAATAGTTCTTCAGAGCTTCAGAATAGTAAATTTAAATTTTTACCTGTTTAAATAAATAGCTGGAGTAGTAAACCTCTTTCTGAAGTTTTTAATCTCTGAAATTCATTTAAGAGCAGATGAAAGTAAACAAATGAAAAAAGAAAAAAAATCTGCATTTTAACTTCCTGACTGGAGATTTTTCACTTTGCAATTCAACTCTTACTCTCTTGGTATTATGATATTGCTACTTCACTGGCTGGCTAGTTGGCTACTTATAAAAGGCATGCTTTTCTAATTTAGAAGTCAAATAGAAGATAAATAAATAATAATTTAAAAGCCTGTATTTTTCTTTTATTCATCATAAAGAAACAAAAAAGAACAAATTAACATTTTCCCTTCAGGTATCACCTTACCAAATACTTATTTACCATGCATAGGTTCACTGTGCGAAGAAAGGTAAGGATTTTTGATAGCTCTGTGGAACTTTTGCAATGTACTCATCACTCGTTCTTTCCCACCAGGGAACTATTTACCTGAAGCAAGGCACATAGAAGCACCCTTAGATTTTATGGCTGGAAGGGTCAGAGGCCAGGTGAATTAAGTATCCCAGGTTTTGCAATGCCAGAAAGTAAGTGCTTGTCCCAGGCAGGCAGTCTGACCTAGGTTCTCGCATTTGTTTAGTGGTTCTTTGCATACTGAACTTATAGAGGGGTCTTGGTAGATCAATTCAGAGTAAGCAAGGCACTGAACTCTGTTCTGGGACTATTTTGGGAGCTTATACCTCCAGCCACTTAAGCCAAGTCAACACAAAATACAAGGAACACAGATATATTTGAATCTAGCAGGTGCCCACTGCATACCCAGGATTTCAGAACGTGCAGCCTTGTTCCAACAGGAGATTCTTCCTAAATGTGGGTGAAATCCCTCTGAACTAAAGCTAGAATGATGATGTCATCACCACAGGCAGAGGGTGGCTTGAATTATTCCCTCTTTCCTCTCTGCAAGCTACATTAAATAAAAGTCCTGACCCAATCTGCTGCTGGATAGAAAATGAAATCCCTCCTGACTACAAATGCATATTCCTCTTCAGAAGCAACAAACAAAATGAATGCTACTACTTCAGGGAGTGACTACTGAGCCCAATGCAGGTTTCTGCAGCACTTCCCATGAGATCCTGGTAGGGTGTTAGTCATCTCTGAGAAGAACAACTTAGAAGAAAGGTAACAGCTACAAACATGCCCAAATCTGCTAAAAATCCACATTTTAGAACCATGCTCCACAGGAACATATTTGTCTCAGCTTTCTTTTTCCATTTTTTTTCCTCATGGATTTTGAGATTGATTGATTAATTTCCTGGTTTTGGTTAATTTCCTAATTTCACAGTTAAGAAGGATTTTTTCTTTTTTTTTTTTTTTTTCTCTTAATTTGTTCACTAAAGCCAGATAAAATGAGTCCTTGCTTTAGAATCAGTCTAACTGTTTTCTCACTTTCTGTGTCTGTTTTCTACAGATTAGCTTAACATCTGAAGCCTTCTCTGGCTGCATGATTTAGAACTGAAGCACAGAAATCCAACAGGCCATACTTTTTCTCACAAGACACCTACTTGACATCCCTTTTATTGCTAATGGTAGAATTTAAATGATTGCTTTCTGTATGTAGTTTTGCTGATTGCACTTTGAAACTGTTTCCTAAAGAGAAAGTGCTTGTTAAAACATGTTCCTGCTCCCTCCTCATACACCTTCATTGAAGTATACACAGTGCTGTGAAAGACTGATAAATACCTAGTATTAGTGGGGAAAAAAAACCCTAAACAGCTTCAAAATTATGTTTCTAGATTATAAATGGCTACGCAATTATTATGCAGTGGATTTTGGAAAGGTCATTTTTCTATTATGATGAAAGGAGCTGACATCTTGCATTCCAATCACACGAGTCTAATATTTTCAGACTACACCTGCATTATCTTTGAAGATGACTCTGTGTTTTTGAGGACTGGGAGCTTTGGGTAAAAAAGCCTGAGCTTGGCAGAAAAGTCAGTCTGAAGCACTTTGGATGTTTTCCCAGATCTGCTGTATCTCTTTCAAATGCTTTATAGTGACATCAGCATTTTATACCTCAGTATTTATTCTAGGCAGAAAATAATTCTCAAAGAAAAATAAACAATGATTTCATTAAATAGGAAACTTTGCCAAGGAAGACAAATTATAAGTCCTTATATATAAGTCCCAGTACGTACAGTATGTACTGAAAGAAATATCTATTTGTCAAAAGACTTTTTTTTTTTTTTCTTGTTTTTAGAGGGAGGGCTTTTGAGAGGTTTTATCAAATTTTAAAAATGCAATGATTCACACAGGGCATACTGAGTTATGATAAGAAGTTCCTGAATATATTGCAAGCTGGCAAAATGTAAAGCAGAGAGCTCTCATCTTGTTCAGAGAGTCTTATTTTCTGGTAATGCACAGATCAGACCTCCTGCTGGCGTTCAATAAAATAACTACCAAAAAATGAGATCAAATGTATTTTTTAAAGAGTGCCACAAACTTCAGTGTCTTTACATATGAATGTTGACAATACAGTATCTGGAAGAGAATTTGTTTCAGTCAGTATCTGTCAAGTTTTGCCAGGGAGAACCATGAACTACATAAGCTGGTGTGACCAGTATTTATACCAGAGTCCTCCAAGAAGTTCCTGGAAGCAGAACACATGAGTCAGCAGTCCCACATCTTGCCTGAGGACTTTGGTAGTGCTGCAGTGTGTGATGATGAATTGTATAATGTTCTGCCTACAATAATACAAAACCAAGTTCCTGATGATCTCTACTTCTCCATGTAATTGTACTGTGTACTTCAGCTGCTTGTTTTGGCTGTATTTCTAACTGGTTTGGAGTTTCTGTTTCCCCTCAATTCTTATCTCCAGCTCCTTATCAAATTTTCAGTCCCAATTTATTTAATTCCCAGTAGCTGGTGAAGACATTTTCCTCTTCAATTTTGTGTGTTGTGCAGATTTTTCACTTCTGCTTTTTATTTGAAAAAAAAAGCCCAAAACCAACCAAACCCTAGATCAAAAGCACCCACATTTTTCTCAAAAACAAGAATGCAGAAATATAACTAAACCATTTTTAATACAGGACTGATTTTTAGCCACCTTAAAAACACCTGCAAGCCACAGACACACAGCTATACTCACTTATGTTACAACCACACGTACATGCACAATCATTCACTACTTCATGTACAAGAGAGAGATTTTAAAATATTTTTCAAGTACAGGGGTAAGAATAATATATTTGTGTTGATTAAAATTAATGTTAATTTCTTTATTTTTTTCTAAGAAAAGACACACATTCTCTTTTTTCTCCTGGTAAAGCATGCATAACATATTCTAAAGAAAAAGCAATGGAAAATGATGCATAATTTGACACTAACTCAAGAATATCCAGTTTTATAGTCTATAGTCATAGCTGTGATAATGTTCATATTTTAAAACAGTTTACAAGAAGTGAAATATAATGTCTGCAGCATATTGTAAAATACCACAGAATCACAAAATCATTAGGGTTGAAAGGAACCTCTGGAGATCATCTAGTTCAACCCCCCTGACAAGGCAGGGCCACCTGGAGCAGGTTACACAGGAACGCATCCAGGAGGGTTCTGGATGTCTTCAGAGAGACTCCACCACCTTCCTGGGCAGCCTGTTCCAGTGCTAGGCCACCCTCAACATAAAGGTGGTCTTATATATTTGGTTGAATTTGGTTTTTATTATTTTAGTATGGATTTGAATTTTGTTGTGATGCATACCACATACATGCAACGCTAGCTCTCTACAAGATACTGACTTCTACTGAACTTATCAAAACAGTAAACTTATGATCAGTTAATTTGGCACATTTACTAATCATTCAATTTCATTGTGAAATTGTTGCAGAACAAACAATTAATAACAATTTGGTCTCAATTAATTGAGACCAAACAGAATTGTTCAAATTCAATTAAAGCTCCATCAGCATCAACTACACATTCAGGATGTCACATGGATTTGACATTGTACTGCCGACTCAAAAATTAATTCTTACAGTTTATGGCAAATGATGAAAAATGTTCAATCACTCACCTAATAAAGGGAGGGCTCTCAGCCTTGAGGAGTTTCCTTGGATAGCATCCCATCCCAAGGGAAGAGTTTCCAACTGCAGACCTGCTGCTCCAAGGAGGAACAACTCAAAATGGCTCCCTGGCAGGGCTCCTTTTACACTCTGGTTGAATCTGTCCGGTGGTCAGATATGGCCATATAGCCCCCTCCTTGGCTGAGGACTTCAAATTCCTCACCTTTGTACCTGCTGATCGCCCCTGCGTGGATGTGACAAGAGCTGTGCAGGGAGTTTTTCTGGGCTTCTGTCAAGTAACTGTCACGGGAAGTTTTCACAGGCTTTTGTCAGGTATTTGTTAAGGCATTGTTAGGATGGGCACATGTGCCACAGAAATAAAGTATTATTTAAGAAGCAGTCTTAGAATAAAATAATATGAAAAGCTAAACTTTTCCTCTTTGTTTTCCATTTATTTCAGCAGCAGCTTCACTAATTAATGCATTGTGAATCTCTTTCTCTTAGAGCTTACTCAGAAAGCTGCAAATAGGAAGCAGTTTTGTAACTTGTCTTTTTATTCAACAGAGGCCTGACCTAGAAAGTGTTAATATAGTAACTATGGATAAATCATGTAGAGACAAATGGGAAGGGTAGCCCATTTTCAGTTTTTATAAAAGTGACTTTATAGATAGATTAGGGTAGACATTGCGCTTCTACACAGAACAAATCTGTGAATATATAGGAAGAAGTGCTATGGTAACATTTTTATGATTTATAAGCACACTCCCAGTTCTTATTCCTGCATGTAATTTTCTCTATCCCTCCTCCTCGTCTCCTTAAATATATATTACTATAGAACTTAAATTGTCGCTGAACTGGAAGGCAGAACATTTAGAGTGCTAAAGGAGATATGAGAAAAAATAGCATGTCTTCAGATAAACTACTGCTTTAAAGTTGACATCTGTTCACAGAAGTATTTTCACAAACTTCCATACCCTTACAAAGCCTTTATCCCAGATAATCTGTGTAGTCTCATAGACTGTTTAAATGAAATCTTGCTATGGAATTCTGCTGATACCTTTAATATGACCAGTCTACTCTAGATCCAAGAGAACCTCTGGACGTATCTATTATGGAGTGAAGCTGTGTCAGGGGAAGTTCAGAGTGGACATTAGGAAAAGGTAATTGCAGAGACGGTAGTCAGTCACTAGAACAGGCACCACAGGGAAGTGGTCATAGCACCAAGTCTGTCAGAGTTCAAGGAGCATCTGAATGATACTCCTAGTCATATATTTTAGTTTTAGATAGTCCTACAAGGAGCAGGGAGTTGGACTCAGTGATCCTTACGGGTCCCTTGCAACTTGAGATATTCTATGATTTTATGATTTCTAGATCTCTTTTAAGATTTATGTTCAAATAATTTGCTAGTCATCACCTATTATCATATTATTTCAGTCGGCCCTTAGATCTAGTTTAACTGATCACTTTCTTAACTTCAAACACTGTTTTGGTGCTGAATCTCAGAATTGTGTGGAATTTCTGGAAAAGACACTCAAAAAAGTTCTTCAATATTCTCTTACAAATCCCTCTGAAACTTTCCCTCACAACAATATTTAGAGAAATGAAGAACATCTATGCATTTCTTCACTGATACTACGATTCACAATGCCCAATATCCTCTTCATACTGTATTGTCCCATACTGCTGCTTCTCATCTTACACAGTCAGTCTTTTGAAGGAAACAAAATTTTGCTCTGGCTTACGATGAAGGGTATTTATTTGGGATGAAAGTTTCTTGGAACTACACTATTAAATTAAGAAGTCAATTATTTGTAGGTTTGAGGGTTTTTTTCAGTCTTGCTATTGACTGTAGTTACAAGATTTTAATCAGGATGTCCATGCAACTGAAGTGAAGTTAAATCCTAAACTATTTTACAAGCATCACTAGAAAGTTATCTAGACCACAAAACTACCATGACAGCACAGAAATACTCATCTAACTTGAAACTCAGACATACATAGAAGATGTATCTTAGTAGACAGTGCTGAAATTAATACATAAACCAGAAGTAATAAGAAGTATAGAAAAAAGGAAGAAGAAAATAGATAGAACATGCTTACTTATTATTTCCACTTGATGATTTTGAATTCAAATGCTTTACAGTGCAGTTCTAAAAAGCTTCAGATTTTTTTGTATTTTCCCAAATTTTTAAATGACATAGTGCATTCTAACACATTTTACCCTCAATTTACTAGAACTGTTTAACAGAACTTCATGTAACTGCTTTTATTGTGTGCATTTTTAATAACTGAAGACAAACACTCCAGTTTCTTCAGAAAAAAAAATAAATTCAAAAAGCCCACCCAAAACATTTTCTCACTATATATCCACATCTATGTTTTGTTTTGGAGCTGTTCCAAAGTGGCTCCCACCTAGTGTCCTTCTTTACAGAGATATGTCTTTATTCACAGTGAAGTTCTGAGGCACAGAAGCTAGATTTATTTGATTTGCATCAAATGTACCATCAATCCTTCATTGAACAGTCTGAAAAAAAAATCCATAGGAAAATGAAGTCTTTCAGTGTACACCAAACATGAATGTTTGTGCCTCTCCCACTCTGATACAATCTTACCAGCCTGAATCTGTATCCTACATCCAGAACCCTTCTTTATCACCTTCAAAGCTGTCACTGAAGTAGGAATTTCCATAAAGTAACTGGGTTTTTCTCATACAAAAGACAGTTTAAGATGACCAGAATAAGTTCACTTGGGGTATTCTCCAAGAATCCACCATTTCCCTAACAGTGGCATTTTCATATAGATATTGACCAGCTCAGAATTAGGTGTGGGTTCAGGCAGGAAGCCCTGAAATAACATTAGAAAACAAACAGGAAGACTGTTTCATCTTCTTGGATGAGGGGCATTACATGGTGATGGTGGCAAGAGTGTAATGCAGCATGGCCTACTGGGCATCCTTTTCTGTGTGATTCAGACAGGCCTGCAGGGCACAGCCTACCTTCTGATAGCTTTGAACCACATAAATGATAAAGGACATTTAGGTCTTTTTGTTTCAGATTGCTTCTATCCCCTTTCATGACTGAGAAAAACACACTGAAGAGTAAGGGTACCTTGGTATTATCATGCTTAGTAAGGATACCTTGGTATTATGTATTATCATGCTTAGTAAGGTATTGATACCTTGGTATTATGTATTATCATGCTTAGATGGGAACAAGCATGTAATGCAATGGAAAACAGCTGGGGGAAAGAAATCAATAGTTATCTGACGGAAATATAGTCTTGATTGTTTTGTAATTTCTACCACTGTCCTAATTGATTTAGCATAAACAAAAGATTTTGCATGCACAGTCATATCAAATACATATTGTCTACAAACACTGAGATATATAGCATTTATGGGTAAGGCAAGCATTTAATCAGCTGTTCACAGGTGATTTTCTGTGTCTCTCTAGCTAAGAAGCTATGTCCTTAGGGTATGTCTTTACAGTACTCCAGAAGCAGATAATATGATCATGAAACTCTGTTTTGGTTAATCATTTTCTGTAATATAAATGTTCAGCTGCAGTCCCTTTAGCACCAATGATTCTTGATTTAAAACTTTCATCAATCATAAAATTAAGATCCATAAGGAAGTTTCATTATAAACATTCTTCATTCTTTGTTCTTTTCTCAGCCAAAATTAAATTAGAATTTCTGAATGTATTCTGTATTGCCAGAATTTATATCTTTCATGTAACAGGGAAAACTTATTACAGCTGAATTCAAGCAGGCTATATAGGCTGCTGTTCTGTAGGATTCTGCATTATAATAGGACATTCTTATTTGCTTTTATTGAGGGTGAGCTTAAAAGCTTTGGTTTTTAAAAAACTATCACTCACTTGAAGAAATTAAATTGTTTTAATATCCAGGGTTACATGTGATTTTGTGCCAGAAAATTAAATCTGTGTGTGAAGCGTGAGTTCAAATTGTAATTCTTCTATGTGTGTTGGGATTTTGACTACAATGACATCTTATACTGATACCATAAACGATCAGCTAATAGTGATGAGGTAAAGAAATGAGTGATTTTCCTGAGAGGGAATTTGCTTCACAAATCTTAGAGAGTTTGGAATTCCAGTGTGTTAACAAGCTCAAGGCAGTATTTCAGCTGGAGTTTGGACATCAAGGTAACAAATGTATCTGTTGGGAAGTGGGACCAACACCTCCAGGTTCCTTTTGTGGGTTTGTTTACTTTGTTTCATGACAAGAAAAGATCACTGTTATTTCTGCTGCTAAGATGTTGAAAAAGCCAGCATACTTGGTACAAGTTGTGCTGTCAGCTGAGGCTGTTGATGGCATTATACAAGTTCCTACAAGTCCAATGACCTTAAACATGAAGTGGTAAATGGAAAAATGTAAGTTATAAAAATTTCTCTACAGTGTTCAGAGACATGATGTACCCTGCAAAAGATGAGGTACCAGCTAATATGGAGGGGAAAAAAAATACAATAACTGAAGGCTACAGGAAGGACATGGAACAAATTTGTTTAAAGTACCAAAGAGGTCAGTCTGACTCATTAACAAGCTATGTGACTGAAGTCTTTTACAGATGGCTAAGAGATGACTACACCACAGAATAATTTCACCAGGTATTTGCTTTACCTTTTGTTATGCCAGCCTTTTAGCGGAATTCTGTCTAGTATGTCAAGATGGACGTATAAGTAAACTCGTACTTTAAAACTAAGCAAATTAAAAGTAAGAATGTACAAATTGTGAACTCACTGTTGCAAGCAGCTACCTGTGCTATGGAAGAGCAAGGCATAATTTTATCCCTAAACGCACAGAGAAGATTCTTATGGCTCTTCCCTTACAGGCAAAGTGCTTCACCCTGTTTGTCTTTATTTCACAGGGTAAACAGGCTGAAATGTCACTACTCCTGTCCTCCCCTTTCATGTCAGGAGCTAAAATCAGTTAAATAGGCATTAAACAGGAATTTAATACAGAAAGCTAAGGATTGGGATGCTCAGCTCTGGAATATCTAAAAATAAAGCATTCAACTCCACCAGTAAAAATCAGTGCTGGCTCTGAAACCTAACTGTGAGAGCATTAGCACTTAGATAATGGGGTTCCCCAAAGCGAATAGACCATAGGAAACACCAAAAGGAGCTAGAAGTCTGAAGTTCCACCTCTCCAGAGACCTTCACATCATCAAAAATTGTATCAAAGTTTATGGTGTTCACCAAAACTCAAAAAGCTGAAATGGCTTCTCTCACATACATAGATTGCCTATCTCAGAATCAGAGACTCATAGAATTTGGGTTGGAAGGTACCTTAAAGATCATCTAGTTCCAACACCCTTGTCAGGGGAGGGACACCCTTCACTAAATCAAGTTGCTTAAAGCCCCGTCCAACCTGGTCTTGAACACTTCCAGAGATTGGGCATCTGCAACTTCCCCGGACAACCTCTTCCTGTGCCTCACCTTCACAGTGAAGCAGTGAAGAATTTTTTCATAGTATTTAATCTGAATCTACCCTCTTTCAGCTTAAATCGATTCCCCCTTGTCCTATCACTGCATGTCCTTTTAAAAAGATCCTCTCCATCTTTCCTGTAGGCCCCCATTAGGCACTGGAAGGCTGCTATATGAAGTCTCCCCAGAGCCTTTTCTTCTCTAGGCTGGATAAAACCAACTCTCTCAGCATGTCTTCATAGGAAAGATGTTCCAGCCCTCTGATCATCTTTGTGGCCCTCTGAGGGACTCACTCCAATAGGTCCATGTCCTTCTTATGATGGGTGCCCCAGAGCAGAATGCAGTACTACAGGTGGGGTCTCAACGAGAAGGGAGTAGACAGGCAGAATCACCTCATTCGACCTGCTGGTCACACTCCTTTTGATGCAGCCCAGCATATGGCTGGCTTTCTGAGCTGCAAGCACACACTGCTGGCTCACACTGACCTTCTGGACACAGCCTTCTCAGGCCTGCTCTCAACCCATTCTTCTCCCAGCCTGTATTTGTGCTTTGGGTTGCCCCGGCCCAGGTGCAGGACCTTGCACTTGGCCTCGTCGAACTTCATGAGGTTAGCACTGGCCAACTATCAAGCATGTCAAGGTCCCTCTGGATGGCATCACTTCACATGGTTTGGTGTTGGTGGCAAACTTGCTGAGGGTGCACTCAACCCCACTGTCCATGTCGCCAACAAATATCTTGATGATGGCCTTGCATCTACAGTATAGAATACTCATCCCAAGGGTTGTGAGTATTTACCTTAGAAAGTGTATCCACAAACTGCAAGATAATAGGAAAACATAAGGGTTTTTACCACACTTATTGCTTACTTCTTTTCTTAGGACAGTTCATAAACAGTTGGACTACCATAACCAAACAGTGTATAGGACATGGAAGTGAATCAATATAGCTTCTATGTTCTTAAACTTCATGTTGTAGTAAAATAACTAAATGAATGAATAAATTCTTACTTTTATCTTAACTTTTATCTAGTGTTTATTGTGTCTTTAGTGTGTTTGGCCAACCAGTCATTCAATATTGTCTGCATAACTGTGATCCTAAATGAAAAGGATCTACTAGTAACAAATGCTGGGATTTTAATTTGTATGCTGATATTTTTTCCCATTTTTGTCTTTTATCCTTCCAAGATGATTTGAGTCTTTCTCAATTAATTATTTCCTTTGTATATTTCTCTATTATAAAAGATCTTCACAGTCTATCCAATTACTGCAACTGGAAAAAAATTAGAATGAATTTGGAAAGACAGGTATGGCAGGTAGAGATTCAACAACAGCTGTACATGCATTTATTGTAGATGATAGAAGCAATGAAAAAACTCCTGTATCCTGTTTAAAACTTTGGTCAGTTTCTTTTCCCTGATGTCAATAAAGGGGCAGTTCAGACTGTGTTTCATAAATCAAAGAATTGGCCCTTTTTTTCCAAGCAACAAGTTTATTGGAATTTCAGGAATTCTTTACCTCTTCCAATGCTTCTTGCAGGAAAAACCTGCCATTTTACATGACTAGTTCTGTACTAAGGTTTTTTATTTTAATGTTGTGTCATAGAAAATACAGTCTTTAGAGAGTGTGATTATACATATGTACTCTGACAGTTTGTTCCTGTGGAAAAGATACAAGAGGTTAAGCAGTTTCTAATGATCCTGCTCTTACCACTGTGAAAAGGGCAACTTCCCTATACTGATATAACAGAGACTAATAATGTTAATAAAATTATTGCTAAAGGGATTCCATATGATTATGATGGACACAGGAGATGCCTTTTGAGCAAATTTTGCCATTTTTTCCCAAACAGACTCTTCTAGATGTCTTGGTAAGAAAGACTCTCCTGTGGGATATATGTATACCTACATTACCCCAGGACAGGAATTTCTTTGAAAATTGTAGGTATTCATCTGCTAAAGAACAACTTAATTTAGGTATTTATATTGCCAGTGGCTGAGAGCTGCTTAAGATATATACATGAGTTAGTGTCTTATTTATATGTTCAGACTTAGTAGCAGAGCACATGGCATTGCTGAATTACCAAATCAATACTATCAGGTTGTACTGTTATTAATCTGGCCTAGACCTTTCAATCAGGCCTACTTGCACAGATTTGGCAGCTATGTGAAGCCCCACTGAGTCCTGAATGGAGGATATCATTGATATTTTGCTATTGTCAAGACTGTCTACTTTCTTTGTAGAGAAAGAGTTGAGAGTTGACTCAATCAGTGCATATATATATATATTATCTACTGGGAATGAAAACTTGCTGTACTTCAAAGATGCCTAAATATAAATTTTCCCATTTATTCCCAAATCATTACAGTAAGTACTAATTAATACCATAAAGCACAAGACTACACTGGTAATTGTATCAAACAGGTTCTTCATAGTACTGTGGCACTTGTTTTTGTACATAAAATGGTATAAATCAATCCTTTCTGTTCTATCTTTGCATCTGTCATTACATATAGCGCATTATAATATTAAATAGCCTAATGGCCTCATGTTGTTTTGGTTGCAAAGATTAATTTTTGAATGCCATCTTTATCTTCAGGGACTACCACTGGTTTGTGTTTGCATTTTCAGACAGTATAATTCAGAAGATTCAGAGACTCACCTTCACATGTACATACATTTAATGACCAGCTAACTTAGAGCAAGGTATTCTGTAGGGGTGGGTGGAGGGAATAAAAATTTATTCAACAATTATATGTTTGTACTAATGTTCTTTTTAGCGAAATAGCAGAAAAATATATTAAAATCAATTTATATTGTGTTGATCATAATACATAAAAAAAATTATATTTGCAGATAAGATATCTATATCATCAGAGCTAACAAAATACTCCTGCATATTTAAGTCCTATTTCAAAACGCACTTGTAATAACAGAATTTATTCATGTTCTATATGCTGTGTGCATACAATCAATGTACTGTAAGAAGCAGATCTCATTAAATTAAACCTTTAAACCTAGCAATCTAAATATGTAAAGGAGTATTGAAGCTAAATTATTTAAAATGATTAAAATATTCTAACTGTAGTTCTGTGATTTCAGGACATACTACACCTCTATGAAAAATGAAAGCTGTTATTATGATAGATTAGAAAATATGATGGTTAAATGCAAAGCTTATTGTGCCACTTTATTACATGTAGAGCCACATGAGCAAGTTCTCCCACATTAACCAACCATGCTAAAATTCTTAATTTCCATATGTAAACTATACTCAACACTGAAAAATTATAATAATTTCCACAGAATTGCAGATTAAATAGAATAGTGCACTATGACATGATGAGGAAACAAACCTTGAAGAAGTAAAATAGCAGTGGATATTGATTAGCTGTAAATTTTGCTGTACATACTTCAAAGATATTGAGAATCAGATCACTGAAAAATCCAAATTATTTCTTTCTTACAAAGCCTTAAGTTATATAAGCAAGAACCTGCAGAAAGCTGCTACAAGAATTTTGAGTGGAGATGAGGACTATCACCACAGACATTGGAAATCATACTGCAGAAAGGTGTAAGAAGAATTTGCTTGTCAGTAGACCACTGCTGTCTATTTAATCTTTATATAGTGGTCAAAACACCAATATTTTCTTGGATTCAGCCTGGGAGCACATCTTCTTGGTGAAGTATCAAAGAAGCAGATATGACAAATTCTTTTCTCTGATGGCCTTCCCAACATCCTAGATAAAGGATACTTGTTGGTCATCAACTTGTAATTGTATCTGAATAACAATACAAAATGATTTTTTACTTACTAATGAGATTTGAGTGACTTCAAACTTAACACTTCCTATGCATTATTCACACTACCAGAAAGTCCTCTTCTACTCACTTGTTCTTTTCTGTAACTACCATAGCTATTTATGTGTCTGATAAGAGACTGGATAAATCCAAGCCTGTGTCCAGCAGTGAAATTCTATTAATGGTCTCTGAAATAAAAAAGATCGTTTACTGTATTATGAACAGAACCAGAAAACCTTGAATTAGCTTGAAATTAACTGGTTTCTCCAAGAGCAAATTACTAATTAAAAATAACAACAATCTTAAAACCACTGCCTTCAGCTTCAACAAGGGAAAGTTCCTTTAGGGCCTTCTTTTTTCATAGACACAAATTATTCTAAACTTCTGGAACACACAGTTATTTCTTAGAAACATTTTTACACTACAGTAGTCAGCAACAGGCTTAAGTCAACAGGAATCACTTAACATTTGTCTAGAGTGTTCCAAAGCCAGCTATTAAGTTTATGGATTAGTTGTTCTGTTGTTTGAACACCATCCTTATAATTTGCCAAAGCCTTATCTTGCATTTTAACCCTTCAAAACAATGCAAAATGAAAAATAGAATCCAAATATGAATTTCTAAGTGTGACCTGTTCTCTGAAATAAATAATGCTATCACTAAAAAGTCTGTATCTGACAAAGGTTAACAAACACATCCTGGTATCTGAAACAGCTGCAATAACTCAGATTCAAGTGCTTGATAACATACAGTAAATTTTGACTTTATATAAGAGATTGAGATGAATATATTTATTGGGAATTCAACAGAAAATCACATAAGAAAATTATAAACAGGAAAATAATGCAGGTGACTTTCAGCTTATTAATTTTTAAACGTTTTTTACCATTATTTCCTTTCTCTGATTTCTCCCTGGTGAGAAGATGTGGGAAATTAAAAGCACAAGCAAATCAGAAGAAGTGTTGCTGGAAATGCCTTTGGCCGTACATAAATATATTTAAAATATTCTAGGGATAAATTTAATGTTGAAGGTCTAGTAAAATAAACAGCAGTTGTAGAAGAAGGAGAAACAAGAATTGACTTAAGAAAGAGGTTTCACAGAATCATAGAATACTTAGGGTTGGAA
>NW_009924281.1:0-18705 GCF_000696875.1 Nestor notabilis | reverse complement strand
GCGTCCTCTCGGGAGATACTCACCTTGGCAACTGTCCAATTGTGGTTAGGCTGTCAAACTGGATAGGGCAGTTTGAATATAACCAGTAGATTAAGGCAGTTTGAGTTAAGTCTCTGTAGTGCTCATTCCTTAGTCTAACAACATAACTTTTTGTTGGTATTTTAGATGTTATGCAAGACACTGGCACTCCTCATTAACAGAAGAAAATGAAGTTTGCAGAAGTGCACTTTTATTTGGTGTACCTGTGGGAATGAAAAAGCCACTTATTTGAGATATCTACCTTGCAGTTAGATAACAAAAAAAAGAAAAGTCATTCCAAAACAAGCGAACAGATGTGTGATAGCTTAGTGACTGCAGTCTCATTGAATTCAGGTAAATGCTTGTAAACAAAACTGCAACTGAGTAGTCTATTTTCTTTGTCGGTGCAGAGGGTAAGGCAGAAAATCAACATGAAACTTAAATAACATCCTTTCAACTTCAATATTCTAATGTCCTGTTAACACCAGGAAGGAATTTTTAATATGTACACCATACACCATATATATGATCTTTTACTTTTCCGAATTATTTTCTGACTTCTGCTACTTCCAAAAACTTCTTCAGATCGTTGAGCCTGGTTTTCAAAATGTGAACACAGGCGTTATTTGTTCAGCGGGAAAGAATGGGTTTACAATATATGCCTTGATATGCTCCAAGGTAATTTGACTTACTAAATTAGGTGACAGTGAACTTGCAATGGCATAGGCCTGCCCTGTTTTCCTTGCCCATAATCACTGCATGTGTTGCTGAGCCTTTTGTGTTACTGGTGGCTAACAAAGCCCAGCTCTGCCAGCTCTACATGTAGCACAATTGTCTATCCTAACTGGTGTGTAGTCAGAGCCCAGGAAATATAGATCTTTACAGGGACCTTAAGTCATGAAAGGCAAACAGCCCTTTGCAAAATTTCATTCTACGTGTAGCCTGATTAGCCATGTCTTTTCTAAGTCCATAGCCATGGACTTTTCTATAAATTGGTATAGACCTCCATAGTGAAATTTGTAAGGAAAGGGCTACATACATGCATTGTCCCAAAAGCGAATGGGGCCAAGATAAAAGTCAAAGATGGAGATTGATCTCACACATTGTAAAGTAGAAGGGAATAGCGGTTCTGATTATATGTTACTATAAGCCTTGTGGTAGCAATCCTTTTCTGAAGTTTCTATGCACTTGGCCCTACTATGCTTGTTTCATTGCTTATTGTAAAATACTTCTGTTTAGATAACTGCTTTATTCTTTTTCCAGAGGTAGGCAGTAAAATTCAACATTAAGAAATTTTATGGCCCAGCTGGCTAAAGAGCTATGGCTGATGGTATTATCAACCTAGAATTTATTTCTGAACTGGAGTCAGAAGACATCTCTACAGCTCCACCCAACCTTATATTGCTATAAATATTAGACCATCTACTTGTACATTCATTATCATAAAGCTGGATCCAGTATTGATTTTCTGCCTTTCCTAAATAGAAGATTAAAGTGAATATTCTTCCTGTTTTGCTGGACCTCAGTTCTCACAGTAGTAAGGAGCCAACTTAGAATAACTTTTTTTTTTTGAAGTCAGGTTTTATATTTAATGATTTGGAAATACCCATTCAAAGAAAAAACGGGCTAGAAAAAAAAGTCTATTCTGAAGGCCTTAGGCATATAGCTATTGGCACATATGTGCCATATTTATTTTACGTTAATTTTGTCTTTTTTCTGTGTGTATATATGTATGTGCATGTCTGAGTAAGATCCTAAAATAGAAAAGCTAATAAATAAATAAAAATCATCTCTCAGTGAATTAATTTATCACAGAAATCAAAGCTTATTCATCACTGGAGGATACAAGTGATGGTATTGGCCATTGACAGACTTTGCTTTTGGTCTTCAAATATCATGGTAAGAACCAAGACCTATGTAGATGGATTGAACTTCACAACTTAGAAAACAGGTTTTCTGAATTCCCCTTGCTCTAAGAACTAATTGAAAACTGTCTTAAGATGACTTACTGTAGTGTAAATACTTATTGTTTAGAGAGTTAAATGTATTGTATTTGGTGCAAAATCCAATTCCGTATCCCTGTACAGATGGGATCTATAAAATGCATACAAATTTGAAAATAGTATAACTAGTAGTGAAAGTTTTATGCTGTCGTGTGAAGGAAACAAGAAATAGGAATAAGTGCCTGCTGCTGCTATTTTGTGGATTTTTTTTTAATTGTTCATTTTTCTTTCTCTGTGTTTTTGCTCTGATTATGGTTCTTAGGTGTTACAGAAGTACCCATAGATAATAAGAAAAATATATGTTTCTCATTGTCATGATGTTGGCCTTCCAAACTTGGGTATTTTACTGCTCTTGATTTGACTTCTATTTTTGCTGTGGTGGCACTTCAAAATGAACATCACATCCCCAATTTCCATAAGTATAGATGGAATTCATCAGGGAGTCATAATTCCAATTCTTTCCCTCCTCCTTTCATTTTGAATGAGAAGTGTAATAATAGTGAGATCTGAAGAAGACATGATCTTTAAAATTAGAGAAGGAATGGCTAAAGTGGATGATTGTATTAGTGAACTATGAAATTACACTTTCATCAAGACAAAATTAGACACTTTCAGAAAATGTTTGGACAAAGCCGAAAATCACATGAGCTTTTCAGAAGATTAGGTGCAGCAAATGAGACAGGACATAGTCTATGCACTGTGGAAATGATGTTCTGTGAGGCTGTGATATTTAAGACAAGGGGAAGTAATTGCAGCCTTTTCTCTCTTAGAGTAAAATGGGAATATTCTGCCTCAAATTGTTATTATGCATACAGCAGTATTTCAGAAAAGTCTTACCGTAAGTGGATGTTTGATGTATTGCATTTACCTCTAGCAATCACCAAAGTCTTTAGGTTTGTTTGTTCTTTATTATTACACTTCAGCAGAAGTGGCAGAGCTTGTCACAGTGATAAGTACATTTGAACTGAAATGAGCTACTCTAGGAATCAACATCTGATTTTATATTCTTTGCTATAGCCTGGGCTAAACAGTTCCTACTTCAGAAGCCAAAAGCTATTCAGTTTCATGTTCCTCTAACAATTGTGGATGATGCTGGTTACTTCCCTGAGGTTGGAAACCCCCCAAAAAGGCAAACAGACTCATCTTCTGGGGACATGCCTTCAAACACATCCTTTTTCCCATTTGGACAATGTCAGCATTTCCTTTAGAAGGATTGCTTCTTCTAATGGGAGATAATACACTAAAATGAGGTGGGATAGAGGCCATTTTGTACAGCTTCAATCAACACGCTCTCTGCCAATCTTTGTAGATCATAATCAGCATATTACATCTGCTACTTGTTGTCAACATGAAAAGAAAGGTTGGAAAACAAAATGATGCTTTCCATGCTGTGTTTTACTTCAGGGGTAGCACTTTTCATGCCTGAATTTGGAATGTAAATAAAATTTGAACCTCTAAAATGTCATATTGAGCTCACTGTCAGCAGTTCTTGTTCCAAACATGCTGAAATGTTTACATTTTGGATAATAGAGGAAATTGAGACAATTCATTTAAAATAAAATGGTGTTTACATTACTTACCTAGCTATTAAAAAGTAAAATTGAGCCTAAGAAGTTCATTTAGGTTTCCTCAGTTGTCAGTGGGAAGACAGAAATCAATCCCACTGTCCATGTCACCAACAAAGATATTGAACAAGACAGGTCCCAACACCGATCCCTGAGAGACACCACTCGTTACTGACACCACTCGTTACTGCTTTCCAGCTGGACATTGAGCCATTTACCACAACTCTTTGCTTGCAGCCATCCAGCCAGTACTTTATCCACCGAGTGGTCCATCTATCAAATTGATGTGTCTCCAATTTAGAGACAAGGATGTTGTGTGGGACAGTATCGAACACTTTGCACAAGTCCAGGTAGATGATGTCAACTGCTCTGCCCCTGTCCATCAGTCCCGTAGCCCCATCGTAGAAGGCCACCAAATTGGTCAGGCAGGATTTCCCCTTAGTGAAACCATGCTGGCTGTCACCAACCACCTCGCTGTTTTTCATGTGCCTCAGCATTCTTTCCAGGAGAATCTGCTTCAAGATTTTGCCAGGCACAGAGGTGAGACTGACTGGTCTATAGTTTCCTGGGTCTTCCACCTTCCCCTTCTTGAAAATGTTGCTTTGAGTTCAGTAGTCCAGGACTATTAATAGATTAATAGCATTTTATTATTCAACCTTAAGTATGCCTAGACAGAGGATCCAAAACTTCCAACATAACAATTCTATTTGAGTCTTAGTGAAATTTGAGTTATCACCTGGCTGTTACTCATGGATCTTTTTATCTCTCTTTTTTTTTCTTTCCTCTGTTTCTTTTTAAATGTTATTCCCCTGGTAACAATAAAAGCAGGGAAAGAATTACTTTCAAGGTGGCATCATTATTATTTGCATAGCATAGACTTTCATTTAGTTAGAAATGCACATTTTTTATTACAATTCCCTTGAAAAATCAGTGGTTCAAGTTGAAAGGAAACAGAAAGTCTCATGAAATTCCCAATAGTTTTGCTAAATCCGAAACTAAACTAAAACAAAACAAAACAAAAGAGATGTAGAGGTTTCATAAAACTCAAACACATCACCATGGTCTTGCCATTCTGTTGCTTAACCTATAAGAAGAATATTGCAGAACAGCACTCCGTGCTTCACTTGTGCTTTTGACTGTGTTTTCCCTTCTGTTTTGTTCAAGAATTTAGGGTTAAAAAGTGTCAGCGGTCAGGTGCTTCTCAAACTTAATTGTGGGGTCTCCAAACCAAGCATATACATAAACCTGTCTCTACCATATGTACTCACCTGATGAAGCGTACTGTGCTCCACACAAAAGTGAAGCCCATAAAAGACATGTTTCCAAACAGAACAGAACAGAAAATGTCTAGTCTGCAAGGAAAAGGCAATCTTCCTACTGGTTACTTCAGCAGATAGCTTCTCACCTAATTTCCTAAGCAATAACTGCAAGGCCATATCCATGTTTGGATCGTTTTCCTGGTTTTATGTGTCTTGAGTGATTCAGCTGGCTCAGTGATAAAGGTGCATCACCCCACTCCAAAACTCGGTACTGAGGAAAAAAATGAAGAAAGTATATAGGTTTGGGAAAGACAGATTGGCAAAATGGGAGCTCTGGGCTAGGAATAGATGAGAATATGGCGTGTGGAGCTGGAGGTGTTTGACAGTGAATCAAAGCTGTGGGAGAGGTTGTTGGCATTGCCAGGCAACTCCTCTTCATTTGGCATCTCTGTTGTGGGGAGGCACTTCTACCACACAACCATGCAACTACACAAGCTACGTCTGTGTTACTCATAAAAGAAAGGTAGGTGTTGACCTGTGGCTTTGAAAACAGGTGTTGTAGAGTAACAACATATTCACATAGTTTAACATTAGTCACCTCTAGAGCAAACTGACCATGTACAAACTGTTCAGGCTGCATCATGCTTAATACTAGAGCACCCCAAGGCTTGTGAATTCTAAGAGAGGTATTTCTTTTTTTCTTTTTTTATTTTTAGGTGATGTGTGGGACTATTGTGGCTTACAAGCAGGGAGATTTTATAGTATGTGATATAGCATATGGGTGCTTGAGAATGCAGGTTTTTGAGTAGGTGTTTAACACAGTAGGGTAGAGAAACTAACATAAGTGTACCTTTTCCACATTGCCTTTTGAGGGTGGGATCCAGCCTCCCAGGACAGTGGAGAGAAGCCTGCTCCTATTTGGTAGAAGAAAAGAAACTAGTCATGGTGAAAATTGGATGGAGGATAAAAGGTCATAGCAGACATAAAAATTCAATGTGAGCTTCTAATACAGTGCTTTGATAAAATCATGCTAATGTGGTTGCGAGATAATATTTGCTGCTAGGTGAGTTTAAGTTTGAAAGCCATGTACCCTTTATTCATGTTCTTTTGCCTGGTATAAGCCAAGTCCAAGCTAGACCCTTCTCACTGTATATAAACACATATATACATTGGAAATATTTGAATTTCTGTAGAGCACATCATACAAATGCTATAGTTATTTGTATATTTTCCATCCCATAAATCACTTCGTAATACCTTTTGATCAGGAACCATGGGTAATAATTCCATAAAATCAAATCCTTATTGTATTTTTTTAATGTAGTATTTCATCATAGTAGGTTTTTACTAGTTGTATAGAGCATCATTTATGCCTATATATTATTACTACTAAAACCAGAGAAGATTTCAGCATTAAAACTGCCAAATGGTTTCTTACTTTTTTGAACAGTTTTTTTGGCAAGAATTTATTATTTTACTTTACATATTATCTTTGTGTTCTACTTTACAGATATTGAATTCTTTTTTTCTTTCTAACTCCCTGATTCTGACAATAGCAGTTTGAATTTTTTATTGATTATGGGAAAGCAGGGAATTAGTAAAAAATTTTCTGTTCTGAACAGACTGACCATTTGTAAATACCACATTTATTTATTTCTGAGAATGCAAATGAGGAAAAAGAAAAAGGAAATGTCACAA
The DNA here is from genome assembly GCF_000696875.1 of Nestor notabilis. Taxonomy (NCBI): domain Eukaryota; kingdom Metazoa; phylum Chordata; class Aves; order Psittaciformes; family Psittacidae; genus Nestor; species Nestor notabilis. The sequence goes on along the minus strand of NW_009924281.1, from coordinate 12,162 downwards.
TCCTTTCTTTCTCAAATGATATAACCATGTAACACTCCTTTCCCATCTGCAGCTGTACAACATTTAAATATGGTACCTACGATATTCGTTTAATTTAATAGCTGTTGTTAGAAAAGAGATATGTCTCATTTTTATGCACAGCAGTAAGCAATAGTCTTTGAGAGGTAAAGAATAATGTATTAGAACCATTTTGCTATCTTAACAGGATCATATATTTCTCTTCTTCTTTTTGTGAAGTAGAAGTTCAGTGGCTTTTCTTAACTCCAAGGGCAGAAAGATGTTACTCTCAGTGGGGTTGAGAAAACATGCCTAGAGAACAGATAAATCCAGGGAGGAGTAAATCAACTTAGTGACAAGGAAAAAATGGGAGCAGAGAGAAGTATGTCTTTTAACCTCACAGCATGGGAAAGGCATCTCTCTGAAGGACACAACAAAAATTAGTAGGATACAACCATAGAGATGGGTAAATTATTGCTTTGTGGTACAAGGTCTCTTATAACATCACACTCTTAATTTGACAACTGTCAGGAATGAATTTGCCGATGGCAGATTTGGCTTGGGACAAGGGAATGCTTACTATATCACTACAAAATACCAAACCATCTGTTTCATATAGGGAGGCACAGATTGAGAAGAATGGATAGTTATCAATGTAAGCCAATATTCCTGGTCCTCATACTTTGAATCAGAATTGTGCTTGTACTGTGCATCTTAAAGTACATATACATACACATGTATATAGCAAATACATATACTGTGCCTTTAAAACTCTTCTTCTCTTGTCAGTCTCTGTCTCACTCGCAAATGCAAACACTCAGTTGAAAATACAGGGTCTACATGCAGTCTTTTTCCTATCAGAAACTGAAGAAATTCCAGCATTGAGCTTTAGATAGGCACCAGGATCAGATGGATTTTCAGCCAAATACTATAAACATTTAATGTCTCATCTTACTGAGGACTTATAACCATGACTCAGGAATGAAGCTCTTCCAAGTTACATAGGATTTACTTTTATTTCTTTATTAATAAAAAAAAGCCATTTCTGATATTCATAAATATCCTGTTACTGAATAAAATTTTAATATGTTTCCAGGAAAAATAAAATAGCAAAAGGTTTGGACCTTAATGAAAACCACCTATTGTATATCAGAAGGTTGCCCAACAAGCAAAATGTAAAATACCAGACCAGAGAATGTGGTTTAAGTCACCCTTATCAGGGTGGCTTTACTCACAAGCTGACATACTGCCAGCAATATTCAGAGGCTGATAGAGGTAGTAAATTTTAGCAAGGTTTTATATAGCCAGATATATAGGCAGGTAGAAAAACATAGTTCTTTTTGACTTAGAGATCCTCACCTACATGAAGTAAGATTATGTTGGCACCTGGAAACAGGGAACCTAAACCAAGGCCATCTCTGTTAAATAAAGTAAAACAAAATCAGAAAACTCTAATTCTTGGACCACTTGGCAGCTTAATACAAATAAAATGAATTTGTTCCTGCTCACTTCAGGGTGGGGGTTGGACTCAATGACCTTTAAAGGTCCCTTCTAACCCAAACTATTCTCTGATTTTATGTTTCTATGATTAAGGATGAACTGGAAAAAGACCCAAAGACACTGGGTCTGGGAAACAAGTTTATGAAATAAACTGTCAGGAATTATCTGTATTTGGACAGTTTGTGGAAATGCCAGTGAGGAGCTCAGTCTGATAATGTGAGAAATCTAGATATGTATATACATGAATATACCTAGAGCTTGCAATCTGACTAGACAAATAAAACAAGGAAATATAGGCATAGAAAGATGAAGTGTCTTGTTCAAAACTACCCTGTATGTCTTGGGGTACCTATTTCAGTTAACAAAACAGTGATATCCAATTTATCCAGCCTAAAAATACTTGTCAATCATCAGAGAAGTCAAGCCTTAACTCCAGCACTGCTAAAATGTTTTAGTACTAAAGGGACAGATATTCATAGCTTTCAACACAGGAAAATATCTTTCAAAAAGCTTCAAATCCCAGTATGTTTTCCCACTTTGCAATACCAAGAACTCAGATCACTTCCCTCCCCACACCTGATGGCCCTTTGCCCTTGTTTCCTCACCCCCTGGGCTGTCTCTCCCTTCCTCTCTGCATGCACCATGTGAGCCCTGGCCAGCAGGAGATGACTTTTAAAGAGTCTAATCAGAGCTTGCAGAGATGGTGAGAGATAGGCCAAGAGTAGGATGCAGAAAGCCTTGCCCCACTGTTCATCTCACACAAGAAGCAATACAGGTTGTACCCACGGTGTGTGCTCCTGCTTTTTTTATGAACTGTGTTTTAGAGATGTGAAAGAGACCACCAGGTGCACTGAAAAAGGCTGACTAAGCTGTCTACAAGCCAATGTGCATTGCATTTGTCTCTCATTTACCAGGAACTTAATAAAAGATTTTCCTTCCCAAACCACAACATTATCCAAGTTGCCCTTGATTTGGTGCTACTCGGTTCTAACTCCTAGACAAATCTGTGTCAGAAAAGCGCACTGTGGCACTGAGCTTGTCAATATTTGTCACTGAATGAGATTCAGGAAGCTTATTTTCCCCAGAGGCAAAGATTTCTGGCTGTGAGTAATTATGGCCTCTTAACATGTTCTGTCTATTCCTAAGGTATTTTTGGAAGCATATGTTCCATCTCTTCACTTTTCTCAGAGAATATTTGTGCCAAGGCTTAAAACTCAATCAGATAATCCTGAGAAAGCTACAGTAAGATAAAATTTTGAGTACCAAATCTGCAAGGCAAGTTTGGATTTGAAATAAGAAAAATTGAAATCATCAATCTGACCCCAGTTTACTTAGCACCGAGTTGCACCAAATTAAAACAGACCAAATAATGTTCTGCAAAACAAGTCTTCAATGTATTTGTTCTGAAACAGCAGTATAAGTCCCAAAAGTCTTAGCTCTACTGATTTTTGAACCTGCTGTATCTGTAGGATCCAGCTTTTAGAAATCAAATTGTCAATGTTTTATGTTTATGTAAAACATTGTTAATCTCTCTTATACCTCTCACAAGACCTTATTTTAAGATGCATATATGTATTTAGTCTGGAACAATGCGCTAATTATAATTTTTACCAATACTCTCAAAGATGGCTCTGGCAAATCCAGGTTTATCAACAATGGAACTGCCTGCCCCCAACTGTCCTCCCTACTGCTCTCTATCCTGGCACATCAGCTATTTCAATTTCTGATCCAGTATTCAAGCTTGATTTATAGTGAAAATGTGTTTGCTTTAACATGCCACTCAGCAAACTGCAGAAACAGAGGCTTAGGCACAGGTATCTATGCATGCAGAGTAGAAATCTCTGTAAAACATTGTAACATTGTCTATTTGACAGAGCCCTGAAAGTTAAGCCACATACCTTTGCTACCAATGATTCCAACAGAAGAAAAGCATGCAGATCCAAATGCTTGGTAAGAAAAAATAGTTTCTGGATGCTTTAAAGGCAAAGATGAGATTGATTTTGCTTTGTTTATCAGTAAGGAAACAAAATCTACTGGATCTAAGATGAGCCATTCTTATTTCTCCTGTACTTTACTCCCTGCTCTTCACTGACAGAGACTTACAGTAAGACAGTGTTGTCTGGTTTTGAAACTTATACAAAGGGATATAGTGAATTATCAGAAAAACACAGTGAAGATTCTGACAGCTCAGTCTTTTTGAATTCATTCAGATATTTCTGGCTTCTCTTTCAACAGTTACTTTGAAATAGTGTTGAAACAAAATAATATTGTTGCACTCTTAGAGAGCCTCTAGGACTTAGAGATTGTCACAGCCAAAAATCTCAACCATGACTTCTTTATCTATTATGAATGGTTCAGAAAGAGCACAATAGATGACTGCAATTGGAAGTAATGGTTTTAGCATAGTGCAGGCGTATGCCCTGACTGAAGTGTAGAGTAATCTTTAATTTATAATCTGTTGCCTCAGAAATATTTGGAGCACAGTATCTGTGAGTTTTCAGGTGTTTCCTGTATTAAGTTAGATTCAGAAGAGATTTAAAACCTGCTGTAATTTTGGAAAAGCAAAGCTTCTTGCTCTTTAGTCTGTTCCACACACCTTGGAAACGAATACAGTTGATGCTAGTTTAGCCTGAGCAAATAGTGCAATAGGTCACTTTTTGAATTTCAGTTTTCTTGCTTACTTTTGCGGCAATTAAAACAGCTGGGTTTGGAGCCACTTGAATAGCAGTTGTTACCTCTTTAAATAAACTGTCTATGATGTACATAGGTTGCTATCAGGTCTCAGCAGAAATTATAATATCAGAAGATATTATAATGACAAATGAGACCTGATTACATTGCTTTTCAATGGCATTAATTTACATGTTTGTAGAAGTCTGTTGGGATTGGATTTTATAGCTACTGTAATTTGTAGGCTTTTGACATTGCTTTGGGATAACTTGTCTAATTGGCTTTTTCCTCTCATCAGAACGGAGGATGTTTTGAAGCTGACATCACTGTGGACATTATGCTACAAGGGGTTTCTTTGGATTGTTATATGCAGGGTTTTTTCCTCTTGCTAGTCTTTTGTACTTGTCATTGAAACTTTGAGCTGTAAAAGCTTTTCTTTTTACACAGTAAGAACATGATGGAAAATGGAGAATACGTCAAATAAAAATTCATGAAAGGACCACCTATACGGCGATCAGCTGGGGAGGGAGGATTGCTTCCCCTGATAATTCTAAGGCAGATCATTCTAAAAAGATGCATCAACCAAGACAAAATATGCTAAAAGGACAAAGAGCACAATAATCTCTTCTGCATGCAATTTTTTCTAATAGCAATTTGTTTTCAGAAATTAACTTTTGGCACAGGTATCCAAGATTACAATAGTGATATAGTCTGAGTTGAGGAGGTTTTGAAAAATTAGAGTTTGAATAATTGAGGAGTTTTTTAATAACTAGAAAACTAACAAACCTGTGAGTTTAATCTCATATTTCTTATGTGTTGAAGATTTCCACTGACTCGAAATGAGGATGCTTGAATATACATAGATCAAAAGTCCAGGGATACCATTAACTTTTCCCAAATACAAGAAAAAAAGATACCATAGTAATCCAGTAGGGAATTTTAAAAGGAGGTGGTGTATGTTTAAGAATGCTTTTTTAATAATGTGCAACTCATTAGGGGACATAAAGCTGCTGGTTTTTGTTTGGTTTTTTTGTTTGTTTGTTTGTTTGTTTGTTTGTTTGTTTTTGTGTCAGAGCAGCAAACAGCTTTTTTTGGAAACACTGGGAAGGGAATCCTGCCTCCTTGTGCACTCCCTTTGAAAGACAGTCATTGCAAGAACTTCCTGCAGGGACTGTGCCTGGAGGCCAGATTCACTGTGGTTATTAGAGCTGGGGTCTCTTTGACAAGTTAAGACTGGATTTTTGCTCTTGCTGGTTGCTTTACATTTGCTATTCAAACTTTTTTTTTTTCCCCCTGGGCAATTTCTGTGCAGCAATTGCTTTTAATGCTGCTTCTTTTGTCCCATTTCCTGCTTTTTCCTCTCTACCAAGAGAGGTTTAGATTGGATATTAGGAAATATTTCTTCACAGAGAGGGTAATCAGGTATTGGAACAGGCTGCCCAGGGAAGTGGTGGAATCACTGTCCCTGGAGGTGCTCAAAATCCGTGTAGATGAGGCCCTCAGTGATACAGTTTAGTGGTGGTCTTGGCAGTCACGGGGTAATGGCTGGACTTGGTGATTGTAAAGGTATTTTCCAACCTAGTTGATTCTATGATTCTATGATAGGAGTATTAGCTATTGTTTGTCTCTAGACTTATCCTGATTTATTACAGGAAATAAAATCCAGTACTTGTCATTGCCCAAAATATATTTTTCTTTTCTTCTTCTCCCTAAAGGTAATCAGAACATTGATAAAAACATGTCTAATTGTAGGCATTCACTAGCTCCTACCAGCTAAAATTCCTTTTTTATCTGTATGTGGGTAGATCTATTGTCCTTGCATTGTCACATAGATAAAAATGAAGGTAGAATTTGGTCCAAAGTCAGTAAGAAACGGCAAAGGATTGCCTGCAGAAGCGAATATTGATTTAGCAAGATCAGTCACCAGAAAGCCAATGAGGGAAGTATGCTAAGAATACCTCTCATAATATATTTTTTTCTGTTGTCTGAGCTATGTTAGTACCAGATAGATTTTTATATAACTACAGGGAATGCAGTAATTTCATACCAGCTCTGGAGAAGGGAATTAACTTCTTTCCCAAAATTTAAATGTTTCCATTGTTTCAGGCAAAAGAAAAGGAACCATTTAAGTTTAGCCTCATAGATAACTTAGGTACCTTACTTCTTTTCCAGAATATTTATTTCTGGAAATGGGGGAATATGAATGTGTCATGTGTCCTAATAATTGAGATAACTTCTTTGCTTTAATCACATTGAATGTCTTCAAAGAAAATGCTTATTTTCACATTTCTTCCAGTATTAATTCCAACCTAGAAGGAATGGATTATTCAGTTATCCAAGGGTCACATGCTAGAAAGTTAAAATGAAGTTCTGACATATTTTTTGACAGAATAAAAGCATCTGAATCCAGAGTTTATGCATTCTTATTTGACATTGTTTCAGTGAATGTCTAGTTTACCAAAAAGGTCATGAAATAAAACATGAGAGATGCATGTAACATGCTGGTCATGTGAAATACATGTTATATAATTGGAGTAACATCCATTTGTTGAGTCATTTCAAATTAATAAGAGATGATTTGATCCCTTGTGATTTTTAAGAAGCTATACTTGAAAAATATAATATAGTAAGGGTATTTTAAGAACATTTGTATATATCTTGTTTTAAATGAGCATGTTGGCTGCTCTTATGCTGCTGTATAAATTGAACTGCAGCAATGATTTAAAGTATATAAGAGCTACTATACACATTCTTTATCTCTAAAAGTGGTTTGGGGGTTGGCTTTGAACTGGCTGGAAATATTCCCAAAAAAAAATAGCCAAAGTAGATCACCAAGAAGAATTTCCCTTAAGGTCTACTTATCTGCACTAAGGCTAAATCTCTTGCCCACTACCAGACTCCCAATGTTACCTGGTGGAAACATAGCTAGATAACAAAAAATGGTCATATGTAAGGCAGAATGAACTTCTGGCAGTTCATGTCAGCCCATTCCAGGAACTAGGAACTAAGGAAGTTCTCTTAGGACCTAAGCATCTGCTAGGTACAACACAGATCCAGCATTATTGTCCAGTGATAGTAAGAAAGCAAGAACCCAATAAAGAACATGAATTAAAAATGATTACTCACAAATAATGACTTGCAGAAAACTTCTATGTCCCCAGTTCTCCAGTTTAGAAGATCTGTAAAGATTCTCTGTATCTATACTGTATGAAGTCAGAAAAAAAACAAGCCACCCCATGAAAAAATACACAATCTGTCACTGCAAAGAAATTAAATCCGTTCCTTCAGGTACCTTTTTTTTCCAATGGCAAAACCCTGAGTTTCTTTGCTATTTTTCACCTCCATCCATCCCCTTCCAGTGCTGTTGCTCAGAGGAGAGTCTGCAAACAGCTGTTTTTCTCAAATAACCACCACAAGATAGAAAAATGACACAGGACCAAGCTTTCTTTCAAGTTTGGTTTTCCAAGAATTTTATTCTAAAGTGGACCCTTTTCTCTGCCGAAACACAGTCCCTACTGTCATGTTTGTTTTGTTTTAAAAAAACTGGATTGGTCGGGTAGTCAAAGCATCCAAAGGAGATAATTTAGTCTAGGGAGCCAAATCATAGAGACTGCATTTATTTAGCCACTCTAGTGAACAGAAAGTGGTTTCCGGGAGGTAAGATTTTCTGAAATGGCTCAATTAGTGCATGAAAACTTGGTCTTGAACCATGTCTCAGGGTTAGAAGTAGTGTTAACTACTAAGTATTTATCTGCACTCTGACTGTTTGGAAAAGGAAGACAATATGTCAACTGATTCTCCATTTGACTATTCCCTTCCCATAATGAGGGTGTAGCAGATAGATAAATTAATAGTATAATTAGCAAGCAGTCAAAAGCTCAGCCCATTTTAGAGAATGAATTGATGTATGTTATAAAAGGGATGATGTATTAGCCAACCAAATCCCTTAAGTGGAGTCTGTATTTACTAAATAAATGGAAAAAGGTGAAGACAATCCCATAAAGGCATACTGATGTACAGCCAGCCTATACACTACTGAAACTTTGCCTTAAATGAGCACTGCTCATCTGACAATCAGTCCACACCTACCTCAGGCACGAACATGAATCATAGAATCATAGAATAGTTTGGGCTGGAAGGGACCTTCAAAGGTCTTCTAGTCCAACCCCCCTGCAATAAGCAGGGACATCTTTAACTAGATCTGGCTGCTCAGAACCTCATCCAGCCTGGCCTTGAGTGTCTGCACGAAAGGCCTCAAGTCCCACGCACCCTGTCTGCTTCCCGTATGCACACGCACAAAAGCTCCAGATTTTACCACGCTCACTGTGAAAAATTTTTTGTCATGTCCAGCCTGAATCTCCCCTTTTAGGTTAAAACCATCACCCCTTGTCCTATCACAGCAGGCCCTGCTAAAAAGTCTTTCCCCATCTTTCTTATAGGCCTTTTGTAAGAACTGAAAGACTGCAATACAGTGTCCACAGAGTCTTCTCGTGGCTGAACAACCCCAACTGTCTCAGCCTTTCCTATAGGAGAGGTGTTCCGTACCTCTGATTATTTCTGTGGCCCTCTCCAACAGGTCCATGTCTCTCCTGTACTGAGGACTCCAGAGCTGAACACAGTACTCCAGGTCGATCTCACCAGAGCTGAGTAGAGGGGCAGATCACCTCCATTGGCATGTTGGCCATGCTTTTTTGGATGCAGCCCAAGATTCAGTTGACCTCTGGTGTGGAGGGTAAATAATAGACATTGTAAAAAAATTAGCTGGCTCTACTGGAATACACTAAGGAGTTGTTTAAGTTGGTTACACACAGGAGTCTAGTGTCAGTTTCTATTTTTTGCCACTTTGAGGACAAGGCTTGATTCCAGCTTATAGCCTCAGTGTCTCAGAGATTCTAGAGCACCTCGGATCTCTATGCCTAGGCAAGCAAATCAAGTATACATAAAAATTTTATTTAGATCTCTCACTAGAAATGATCAGGCTTTCAGGTGCTGACTACCTACTGCTGTCTGTGAAGATGATGTGGAAATATTAAGTAGTACTATGAAGTTTTTCAGAGGAAGTCCCCATAAAAGCATTTAGATAATTACCAAAGGGAATTCAAGTTGCTTGCTAAATATCAACTATACCTCCTTTATATTATTAATCTCTGAACTAAGATAGAACCTTCAAACTATTAATAAAAACACTGATGTCCTATTAATTCAACTATGCTGCAAAGCATCACTCAAACCCACTAATTCTTAAACAAGGCACTTAAATAGTGTTGTCTTTTAATGAGGTTTCAGGCTCCATTTCAAAGCTCATTCTTGCTTTGTGGGATACAAGCAAATTAAACAAATATTTTTCAAAAATCAGACTCTAAAGAGCAAAACTCAGCTGTCTTACCCCATTTACCTCAGTAAAGTGTGTTCATTGCTTCTCCTATTCCTACCTCCTTGCAATCTGTCCTTCAAGCACAGTCTTTGCTTTAATGAGGTGCAAATTTTAAAGTCTAGTGGGACAACTTAAATGCTAAGATTATTGAGCACGGGCAATTTTTCCTTCTTTTCATTCAGCCTCCCCCGCAAGGATATTAAACATGAAAAGCTATGTTAGTGTAATGTAAAGTAGTATAGCTTGGCTGAGAAAGTTAGGAAAAACGAAGTGTCTATTTTCTGTACCAACATTGTCAGCTATACTGCAAATAGTGTTTTATATTGTTTTATAGCAGCATAAACACACATATGTTTTCCATCTAAAATCTTTTTTTCATAGCAAAACAAAATGAAAACATAAATGGCATAAATCCATGGCACACTGTAATCATTTCTGAACAACTGTATCTGTCTTTTGTCAGGCTTCAAGAGACAGAAGTTCTCTCCGATTTCCCAGGTGCATGATCGCTATGGAAATATCCAGTAATAATAAAAAGAACTGAATAATGATGCAGGATGGTTAAAATGTTTTCTGGATTATTACTGGAATATTGTATTATCTGCTAACTGAGAGTTATTAAAAAAATCTTTAAAAAATTTCCAATTTCCTGTAAAAAATGAAGTTTTCTAACCCAACTGCCATTGGGCAGCCCAGTGGGAAAATGGGAAAGAAAGCAAGCTCCCATTTCTAGCTCTGCAAAGAAACGTGATAATAGGCTTTAAAATCACAGGGTGTTTGTGTATAAAAACTTGTTACTGATCCAGGACTGATTCTTCCACAGCTTTGGCCTCAAGCCCAACCACTTCAGAGAAGAAATGCCAAATCTGTAAGGAGAAGGAGGAAACATTTTTATGGCAATTTGATTTAACAAGAACAACAAAAGAATCAATTGAAGCAATTGAAGGATTAAGAATGTTGAAATAAAACTTGGGTTTGATGGGACATCAGGAGCAGAACAGATGAGGCAGTTAAGATACACAAGAAATTAATTTATATAATTCAGTTAAACACTTAGTTCTGCAGTGCATATGTATTTATCTCTATGTGAACATGAACATAGTCCTGTATCCAACTCTGTATTGTTTTAAGTCTATAACATCTTAATAAATTCTAAGTTTTATATTTGTGTATGTAAGTTAGCACTAGCTAGGCATTTAATCACTGATTTGAATGAATTCATTATGGGCTGATCTAAAATAAAGAACACTTCTATACAGTATCCTTACTAAAAATGAATTTGCTCTGTCAATATTTCTCCAACTAGGATTTAAGTGTACTTTAAATTTGGAGGGAAATTTCCAAACAGCAGAATTAAATGTTTTATATTAGGTTTTGATAAAATTAGAAGAGAATTGCCAAATAAAATAAAATTGACACATTGAGTATTACATTAAATAAGCTCTAGGAAGTAAAATAAATTCTGAAAAATGGCTGATGATGGACATTTGACATTACACCCTCTACCTAAGAGAAGATTCCTTACTTGTGGGCTGAGACAGCCCATCAGTAAGGATTTCTACAGGTCAGTTTTATAAGGAAAACAATGCACATAATATTAATTTTTGTAGAAATTAGTAGTTTAAGATGTTACTGCATACTTAGTTGCTGATATAAGCCAGGATGTTGTTAGAGCATTTGACCTGGCTCAGAAACATTTGGTGCATGCAGGTATATTTGTTACTCCTTTGCAGTCAGGGTGATTAAGAAATGATTAAGAATGCTTAAATCAATGAGCAACTTTTGCTACATCATCCAAAAGGTAAATAACCCTTAATCATAAAATTCATTTCACAAGTGCCAAAAGTACATTTTTTCTGAGCCAGTATCAAATGGCACTTTAAAAATACAATAGGCTAGCAGGATTTTGACCTCAAAATATCAATGCACCAGCACAAAGCCTTCTGTTTTTATTCGGTATACACAAAGATGCTCAAATACAACAGTGAAGGATACTAATTAAGGTCTTAAGCTTTATGTATATAAAATACACAAATGGCAGAAGATAAACATTATTATATGCACATATACATAAACTCTGTTAAGTGTTCGTTAACCATTCATAAATGATTTATAAAAGGAAATATACAATCAGTGATCAGATTATTTCATTGATATATGTAGCTGTATTTCAAACTGTGTAAACCCCAATAGTGCTTCATAAGTGCAATAAAGAAAAGGTTATAAAGAACTAGCACCTTCTCGGTAGGTGATAATGATCTATGGTTTTGCAGAATGAAGGTCCTGTATCTCATATTTCTCAAATGGCTCCCATAACAAACTTGTGTATCCAATTCACTTAATGAATAAAAAAGAGAGTGCAGCCCCTTGAAATTTCCCCTTTTGAAGGAATTAGCATTTTGAAGTTTGGCATACATATTTTTCACTTGTTGTCTATGCAAGGAACAGAACCATTCAGGACCAAACCTCTTCAGAACTAGCAAATATGTCAACATTAGTGCAGGATCAGTGCTGTCTGAAGAAGCTCACAAACTTAATCTTAGTGTGATCATTTGATCTTCACACATTGTATTTTAGGAAGTCATATAGGATCATAGTGTCCTGGGTTCAGCTACAGCAGT
>NW_009924280.1:0-53878 GCF_000696875.1 Nestor notabilis | reverse complement strand
ACTTAGATTGGCAACATAAGAGTGAATTATTGTTAGCCCGGTGGGCCCATGAAAATTCAGGCCATCAAGGCAGCAGGACTCAGACGTTCATGCTCAATGCGAAGGTGTCGGCATAGCCTCGACCAAGCATGGATGAAGAAGCATACAGTTGGACTTTTAGGAAGGAAAGCAAGGAGAGAGACCAATGCAAGTGGCAGCATTGTGGAGCTCTCCATGTCCTAAAGAGGCCCTCCCTCAAAGCCCTAGGCAAGAGTGGGGCAAACCACCAGCTAGGATAAAAGCAGCCTGGTGAGCCACAGTCTGTTTTCTTTTCTATCTGATGTCTGTAACAGACAAAGGGCCAAACAGAGAAAAGGATTCCCTGGTAAAGTTAAAATGCCAGCACTTACACCAGGATTACATCTTGTGCTTCAAAACATGGATACAAAAGTAAGTAATCTTCTCTATTTTGCTTTGACAAAGATATGAAAACATAAGACTGTTTCTAGCCCATGTAGAAGTCCAGCACCAGCATTCTGCCCTTGATAGCTCTGGTGGTGTTTTCAGTGGCAAAGTGAGAGGGGATTGCCATGTTGATGTCACCGATCCTCAGCTGAATGGAGGTAAGTGATGCCTAGCACCAGTCTCTGTCCTGGCATACCAGGTGTGGGAGCAGACACTGCATGATTGCATTCTATGAGCTGTGCTACTTAATGCCTGAGAGCAGTCAGCAGGGAGGCAGAATGAAAATGTAGGTTTTGGTGGCAAACCAAGGGGAAAGTACCATGTTATGAGCACCGTTCCAGAGCTCAGCATACATAGGTGATACCCAGCAGAAACTTTTTGTCCTGCCACCACAGTTGTGGGAGCAGTGAGTGGACGTTTGCAGTCTGTGAGCTGTAGTCCAGGATGCCCACAAGGATGCCTCTTGTACTGCAGAAGCTGTATGCAGACGGAGTTTTTTGCGACAAAACAAAGGCAGATTGTCATTCTGTTCTGGGCCTTACCATGTGCATGTGATGCCTAGTACCACCTTTCTGTCCTGGCACCTCAGCTGTTTGAGCAGGACCTGGAAGTTCACACTCTGTGAGCCATACTACAAGACACCTGAAAGACCTCACCAGAGAGGCACTATGCAGATGGAATTTTAGGTGGTAAAGCAAAGGTAGATTGCCATGTTGGTGGCACTGTTGTGGAGCTCACCATATATATGTGATGTCCAGTACCATTTACTGTCCTGACACTTTAGCTGTTTGAGCAGGGGCTGACCATTTGCACCCTGTGAGCCAAGACCAGGCAACAAAGATGCACACAGCACAGAGGTATGCAAGAGATGTTGCACAGTAGAGTACACACACAGAGTGTAGGTGTCAAAGCAAAGGTAGGTGATGCCCAGCACCAGCTTTCTGTCCTGGCACCTTGGCTGTGGGGGCAAGGGCTGCATCTGTATTACCTCTCTGGTGTGTGCTCTAAACTCTTCTGGAGTACAGCTCTGAGAGTATGAACAGCCACCCCTACTCCAACACCCAAGGTTCCCAGAGAGAAAGCATAGGCTGTGAACCATACATGGTAGTCTCTGGAAAACTTCCAGCAATATGTCAATACATGATCAATTTGTCAGCTAAAATGTCATCTGCATACTGCCTCTCTGATGAGTGCTCTCAAGTGTCCTGGATAACACCTCAGAAAGAGTAAAAGTCCTGCCCCTGATCCCGCAGTCTAAGGGCCATAGTGGAAAGGCAAAAGAGATGGTGTATTATGTAGCAAAGTGAGAGCATATGGTCATTAGTGGAACCATTAAGGACCTCAGCGTATGTAGGTGATGCTGTGCACCAGCTTTCGGTCTTCACACCTGTTTAAGCAGGGCATGGAAGTTGGTGATCTGAGAGCTCTGCTAAAGAACAGCGAAAGCAAACACCAGAAAAGAAGATCACACATACAGTTTAAAGTGCCAAAGAGAGGGTGCGTTATTGTAGTCCAGGATGGCTGTGAACAGGTGCCATAGAGGTTACAAGGAATTGGCTTTTAGTTGGGAAAAAAAGGAGTGAGAGCAATGTCTGTGGCACCGCTGCAGAGTGCCCCTGGGTGCAGCTCTTCAGCTGTTTGAGCAGGACCTGGATGTTCATGGTCCAGTGACGGGCTCGGCACAGCCTCGAGCGGGCATGGGCGGAGAAGCATACAATTGGACATTTCGGTGGGAAAGCGAGGAGCGAGCCCAATGCAATCCTGGCTCTTCGGCTGTTCGAGCAGGACCCGGACGTTCGTGCTCAGTGTGTCCGGGCATGGGAACTAGACCCCGTCATTGAAGCAGGATGTCAGGCACTAGGACCCGGCGGTCGGGCACTAGGAGCCAGCTCCATGCGCTCTTTGCAGTCATTAAGGAGCTCTTGGCCTTCACCCGGGTTCAGGTCTTGGGGTTTAATTTGGGCTTTTGGAGCCATTTTGTGCTCTTGGTGTTTGAGGGTTCCTGCAACTCTCGGGGTTTGCCCGTTTCTAACCCATTTTGGCCTTTCTTAACCCACTTTTAGCTGTTTCTGGCCATTTCTTACCCATTCTTGGCCTTTTTACCCATTTCTAACGTGCTTTTAGCCATTTTAGGCCATTTCTAATCCACTTTTGGCCGTTTCTAACTGTGTTTTGGCCATTTCTAACTTTTTTTGGCATTTTCCAACCCAATTTTGCCCACCTTTGGCCATTTCTAACCCCTTTTTGGCCATTTCCAACCCTGTTTTGTCTATTTCTAAGCAATTTTTGCCCAATTTTACCCATGTCTAACCCTTTTTATGCCTTTTGGGGCTGTTTCTAACAAATTTTTAGCCATTTTTGACCATTTCTAACCGTGCTTTGGCCGTTTCTGACCCACTTTTGGCAATTTTTAGCCATAGTTGACCATTTCTAACCGAGTTTTGGCCGTTTCTAACTCACTTTTGGCCATTTTTAGCCATAGTTGGCCATTTCCAACCCATCTTCGGCCAATTCTACCCATTTTGGGCCATTTTTAGCCATATTTGACCAGTTCTAACTCAGCTTTGGCCGTTTCCAACTCGGTTGTGGCCATTTTTAGCCCTATTTGACCATTTCTATCCTGTTTATGGCCATTTTTAGCCCTATTTGAACATTTCTAAGCTGTTTTTCGCCATTTCTAACCTGGTTTTGGCCATTTTTAGCAATATTTTAGCCATTTCTAACTAATCTTCGCCACTTCTAACCCTGTTTTGGCCATTTTTAGACATATTCGACCATTCCTAAGCCGTTTTTGGCCGTTTCTAACCTGGTTTTGGCCATTTTTAGCCCTATTTGACCATTTCTATCCTGTTTATGGCCATTTTTAGCCCTATTTGAACATTTCTAAGCTGTTTTTCGCCATTTCTAACCTGGTTTTGGCCATTTTTAGCAATATTTTAGCCATTTCTAACTAATCTTCGCCACTTCTAACCCTGTTTTGGCCATTTTTAGACATATTTTACCATTCCTATTTTTTTTGGGGCTGTTTCTAACCCACATTTGGCCATTTTTAGCCATAGTTGACCATTTCTAAGCTGTTTTTGGCTGTTTCTAACCCACTTTTGGTCATTTTTAGCCATATTTGACCATTTCTAACCCTGTTTTGGCCGTTTCTAAGCTGGGTTTGGCCATCTTTTGCCATATTTGACTGTTTTTAACTGAGTTTTCACCATTTCTAAGCCATTTTTGGTCTTTTTTCTCTATATTTGTCTATTTCTAACACACTTTTGGCCATTTTTTGGCAATATTTGACCATTTCCAATCCAGTTTCGGCCATTTCTAATCTATTTCTAGCCAAGTTTTCACCATATCTGAGCCATTTTTAGCCATTTTAGCTATATTTCACCATTTCTAACCCAGTTTTGGCCATTTTTAGCCATATTTGACCAGTTCTAACCCACTTTTGGCCATTTTAAGCCCTATTTGAACATTTCTAAGCCGTTTTTCACCATATCTAACCCGGTTTTGGCCATTTTTAGCAATATTTGACCATTTCTAACTAATCTTCACCACTTCTAACCCAGTTTTAGCCATTTTTAGACATATTTGACTAATTCTAAGCTGGTTTTGGCCATTTCTCACCCATTTTTGGCCATTTTTTGTCATATTTGTCCATTTCTAACCCGGTTTTGGCCATTTCTAAGCCGGTTTTGGCCATTTTTAGCCATATTTGACCATTTTGAATCTAGCTTCGGCATTTCTATGCCGATTTTCGCAATTTTTAGCCCTATTTGACCATTTCTATCCTGTTTATGGCCATTTTTAGCCACATTTGACCATTTCTAATCCACTTTTGGCCCTTTCTAACACACTTTTGGCCATTTTTAGCCATATTTGACCATTTATAACTGTGTTTGGTTGTTTCTTACCCACTTTTGGCTATTTTCATGCATATTTGACCATTTCTAAACAGTTTTTGGCCGTTTCTAACCCAATATTGGCCATTTTTAGCCATAGTTGACCATTTCTAACCCATCTTTGCCAATTCTACCCAGTTTTGGCCATTTTTAGCCATATTTGACCAGTTCTAACCCACTTTTGGCCATTTTAAGCCCTATTTGAACATTTCTAAGCCGTTTTTCACCATATCTAACCCGGTTTTGGCCATTTTTAGCAATATTTGACCATTTCTAACTAATCTTCACCACTTCTAACCTGGTTTTGGCCATTTTTAGCCATATTTCACCATTCCTAATCCAGTTTTGGCTGTTTCTAATCCAGGTATCGCCATTTTTAGCCATAGTTGACCATTTCTAACCCATTTTTGGCCATTTCTAACCCACTTTTGGCTGGTTTTAGCCATAGTTTACCATTTCTAACCCGGTTTTGGCTGTTTCTAAACTGGGTTTGGCTATTTTTCACCATATTTGACCATTTCTAACTGAGTATTGGCTGTTTCTAACCCACTTTTGGCCATTCTTAGCCATAGTTGACCATTTTGAACCCATCTTCTGCCAATTCTACCCGGTTTTGGCCATTTCTAGCCCTATTTGAACATTTCTAAGCCGTTTTTGGCCGTTTCTAATCTGGTTTTGGCCATTTTTAGCCATATTTCACCATTCCTAATCCAGCCTTGGCCGTTTCTAACCCACTTTTGGCCATTTTCGCAATAGTTGACCATTCCTAACCCGGTTTTGCTGTTTCTAACCTGTTTATTGCCATTTTTTACAATAATTGACCATTTCTAGCCAAGTTTTCACCATATCTGAGCCATTTTTAGCCATTTTAGCTATATTTCACCATTTCTAACCCAGTTTTGGCCATTTTTAGCCATATTTCACCATTCCTAATCCAGCCTTGGCCGTTTCTAACCCACTTTTGGCCATTTTTAGCCATATTTGACCATTTCTAATCCCGTTTTGGCCATTTCTAATGCAATTTTGGCTATTTTTAGCCATATTAGACCATTTCTAATCTGGTTTTGGCCATTTCTAACCCACTTTTGGCCATTTTTAGCCATATTTGACACTTTCTAACCCATATTTGGCCAATTCTAACTAGTTTTGGGCCTTTTTTAGCCATATTTGACCATTTCTAATCCGTTTTTGGCCAATTCTAACTCGGTTTTGGCTTTTTTTAGCCATATTTGACCATTTCTAACCGAGTTTTGGCCGTTTCCAACCCAGTTTTGGCCATTTTTAGCTATATTTTAGCCATTTCTAACTAATCTTCGCCACTTCTAACCCTGTTTTGGCCATTTTTAGACATATTCGACCATTTCTAAACAGTTTTTGGCCGTTTCTAGCCCAATATTGGCCATTTTTAGCAATATTTGACCATTTCTGACTAATCTTCGCCACTTCTAACACTGTCTTGGCCATTTTTAGACATACTTGACCATTTCTAACTAATCTTTGCCACTTCCAACCCTGTCTTGGCCATTTTTAGCCATATTTGACCATTTCTAAGCCATTTTTGGCCCTTTCTAACCCAATTTTGGCCAGTTTAAGCCCTATTTGACCATTTCAAACTAATCTTCGCCACTTCTAACCCGGTCTTGGCCATTTTTAGCCATATTTGACCAGTTCTAAACCGTTTTTGGCCTTTTCTAACCCAATTTTGGCTATTTTTAGCCACAGTTGACCATTTCTAACCACATCTTGGCCATTTCTAAGCCACTTTTGGCCATTTTTAGATGTATTTGACCAATTCTAACCAAGTTTTGGCCATTTTTAGCCCTATTTGAACATTTCTAAGCCGGTTTTGGCCGTTTCTAACCCAATATTTGCCATTTTTAGCAATATTTGTCAATTTGTACCTAATCCTCGCCACTTCTAACCCACTTTTGGCCATTTTTAGCCATATTTGACCATTTCTAATCAGTTTTTGGCCCTTTCTAACCAATTTCTGGTCAGTTTAAGCCCTATTTGACCACTTCAAACTAATCTTCGCCACTTCTAACCCAATTTTGACCATTTTTATCCATATTTGACCATTTCCAATCCGTTTTTGGCCCTTTCTAACCCAATTTTGGCCAGTTTAAGCCCTATTTGACCATTTCAAACTAATCTTCGCCACTTCTAACCTGGTCTTGGCCATTTTTAGACATAGTTGACCATTTCTAAGCCGTTTTTGGCCGTTTCTAACCCACATTTGGCCATTTTTAGCCATATTTGACACTTTCTAACCCATATTCGGCCAATTCTAACTAGTTTTGGGCCATTTTTAGCCATGTTTGACCATTTCTAAGCCGTTTTTGGCCGTTTCTAAGCTGGGCTTGGCCATTTTTTGTCACATTTGACCATTTTTAACTGAGTTTTCACCATTTCTAAGCCTTTTTTGGCCTTTTTTTGCCTTATTTATCCATTTCTAACCCCATTTTGGCCATGTTTAGCCCTATTTGACCATTTCTAATCCGGTTTTGGCCCTTTCTAACACACTTTTGGCCATTTTTGACCATTTCCAACCGAGCTTTGGCCCTTTCTATCACACTTTTGGCTATTTTTAGCCATATCTTACCAATTCTGACCGAGTTTTGGCCGTTTCTAACTCACTTTTGGCCACTTTTAGCCATCGTTGACCATTTCTAAGCCATCTTCGGCCAATTCTACCCATTTTTGGCCTTTTTTACCCATATTTGACTATTTCTAATCCAGCTTCAGCGTTTCTAAGCCGATTTTCACAATTTTTAGCCCTATTTGACCATTTCTAATCCGGTTTTGGCCCTTTCTAACACACTTTTGGCCATTTTTGACCATTTCTAACTGAGTTTTGGCCGTTTCTAACCTACTTTTGACAATTTTTAGCAATATGTGACCAATTCTAACCCACTTTTGGCCATTTTTAGCCCTATTTGAACATTTCTAAGCCTTTTTTGTCTGTTTCTAACCCAATATTGGCCATTTTTAGCAATATTTGTCCATTTGTACCTAATCTTCGCCACTTCTAACCCTGTCTTGGCCATTTTTAGCTATATTTGACCATTTCTAATCTGCTTTTGGCCCTTTCTAACCCAATTTTGGCCAGTTTAAGCCCTATTTGACCATTTCAAACTAATCTTCACCACTTCTAACCCAATTTTGACCATTTTTAGCCATATTTGACCATTTCTAACCTGGTTTTGGCTTTTTCTGACGTGACTGCCTGGTATTTCCACTGCTTGGAAAATTCTTTAGCAGAAAATGATATGATTATAAAATCGTTACTTTGTAAGAAAGTTAGTAAGACTAATTTTGACTACTTCTAATCTGCATTTAGAGGGGATGGGATTCAAAAGGGCCCTTGCTTCATATATGTGATCTGTCTCCTATAAACAGAGCTAGTCGCAATTTCAGAGACTTAATTTGCAGCAGTTACTTTGCCAGGAAAAGCATTTTACTCTTTGGTTGGCTCACCACAACTCTCACTCTGCCAGACGTCCAGTCCTGGTCCCTGACCAGACTTTCAGGAAATCCTCTCTGAATATCAGCCAGAATCAAAACCCCTCAATCATTTCCATCACCCTTTGTTGTGCCGCCTTGGATTTAAACTCCTACGTTCACAAAAAACACTTCATTTATGAACTTTTGCAGTTTATTTTCCATCGCCATTCAGTTAAACAACAGCAGTGAGTGTATGTAAGTGAAGGCTGCTCTGGAGATGATGGATGAGGCTCCCAAGTATTCTCACTGCTTGCAGCCCATGAATCATTTGCTAATTTTCTCAGCTAAAACTGACAGACAATTACCAGGCGTTTCATCACAGTCAAAATCAAACTGCTGTCTACAACATTGTCTCTCAAAGCTTTAATATTTTATTGCTGCTGCTTTGGGCTCTTGCTCTCTTTCCTCTCCTATGGCTATGATAATTTATATCTGATATTACACAATACAGTGCATCTTGCATCTTTGCTGCTCCAAGTCTTTCTTTGGCACCTGCTTCCTTATAGGACATGTCTCCAGAACTATCCTGTTAGGAACTTACGCAAATATTGGAAGAAATCACATTATTGGTTGGTAGTTTTAAAGGGTTTTTGCAAAAGGAACACAGTGGTTCTCCCAGTTGCTTCATTATTGCAGATTATGATGGTTAATGTAAATTTAGTACATCTGTACAATATCTAACCAAAATCCCAGAGCTTCCCCCACTCCCCAAGTCCTTTGGCAGGACTGTCAGCTTCACCAGACAGAGTGTTACACTGCCCACATGCTGGAGGGTCTTTTTACCCCTCAATAGGAAGGTCTGTGGATATCTAGACCTATAGTAAAACCCTCCTCATTTTGCCCAGTGCTAAGGGTAGCCCTGTGTTCTTGTAGTCTTGTCTGTGACAGCACCACTGGCAGACCTGTCACTGAGATCACCAGCTCCTTATGGCTCAGGGACTGGGGCTGTTCTCCGCTCGCCACAAGTTGACCAAGTGGGTGGCTAGCATCAGCTTCAAAAATTGCTGCCCCAAACTGAGGAGGGGGCCCTGGTTGCAAATAAAGAACCGTGTGGTCTACCAGTAGCTGATATAGGGGAAGCTTCTTAGGGCCATCTTAGTTCAGTCTAATAGCAGAGGATAACTGGCTTCATGCTCATTGTGAAAGTCTTCAGTCACCCAGTCCTTGTAAGGGCTTTTAAAATATTTTATAATGGTCCTAAACCTGGGACATCAAAGCCAAGAGGCCCAATCTGATGCACAGTTCTGATGCTTTTCAAACTGAACAAATGCGCCATTTAAAATGCATGATCTTCCCTTACAGCGTGTGCTCCAGCTGTGGAGAAATGATGCACCATGCCATTTTAAATGGCAACATCTTCTTTGGTAGGGTAAACAACACACATCTGCGCAGCCAGTCAAAACTAAAATTTCAGGAGCCAGTGGCACTTTCTGTTCTGCAGGAGAGCCCTGAGAGTACCAAGTTCTGCCGTTTGATTTTATTATATTCTCTGGATGCTGCCATCTCTTTCTCAGCTTTTTAACAGTTTTGAAATACTAAATCCCCATTATTTAAACAGCAGAAGTAGCAGTGGCTAGCTGTGAACAGTTTGGGAATTGGACTGGTAGCCACTGCACATGGCCAGATGGGCTTCAGAAGCTGAAAAAGCTGCGTGTTAAAAAGGACAAGTACTTTAGACTCTACTACTTAAGCTTATTTCAGACTAAAACTTATCCCTAGCCATCTTAAAACCATTTTTCTTTCCTGGTGTTTATTTTCCCACCTTTGGGAGTAATTGCTAGAGAACAAGCACAGCTCTTCGGTAAAGGGGTCACCTCGATGGCAATGTCCCCATCCATTTGTCCTTGTGGCCCCTTCTACACCTGGATCCACTGAATTACATCTTCAACACTGGCAATAAAAGCTGCAGAAAATACTTCATGCTTTGGTCTCCCTACTGAAAACACCTGTAAGCTAAACCTTGCTGGAATGCACAAATTGTAGAGGATTGTAAAAAATAACCAAAACCAGGCATAATTTGGGAGTAAAAATATGATGTTAATTAACACACCTCTTGCTCTTGGCTAGATCTTAACAGCTGGCAAGAACTCAGACACTAGAAACGTTTCCTGTTCTTATTTACTCAACTAAAAATAGCTGTCAGTGTTAAAGCATCCTAGCACTTCATCCTAGCAGTTTTGCATTCTGTGAGTGTATACATATATAATGTGTGTATATTATATATACACATGCATATGGAAAATGCATACAAAATATGTGCAAAGATATGCATGTGTGCATAACTATGTATGCATAGATATACATAAATGTGTAAATGAACACATATATGTGCTTCACGGTGCTATTTTACCTATTTTACATGAAGTAGAATGTACAAGCAACAGCAGCTATGCAACAATATATTGTGTCATACACCAGGAAACCTCCTTGCAGAAGTAACTGCTCATCTGTATGGTGCTAACTCACCCCAGCTTCCCTAACTGCATAAAAATTGAGCTGTCACTTAAACCATCTTAAACTAAGGTGATTAAATCCTCTCCTTCCACCTGCAATGCCGAAGCAGCACTTGGCAATCGTGCACGGTTTGTTCTCATGAACTATTGATGTCACAAGCATTTATTGCTAGGGTAATCAGAGGAGAAAAGGTTACTGTCTATGTATGTGCACATCCATATGGATGACTTCTGCCTATTCTTTGTGTCCCCCGCTTTGATTTCACCACACATCAAAAGGCTTGCAGAGGACCCAGCTGAGCAGCCGCCCGCAGTGAGGAGGTGCTCCAAGGTAGTTTGCTGTCTTATCACAATCGCACAGAGAAAGCGGGTGGTCTGCTCAGCTGGGCTTTCTGCAAAAGACTGCCTCAAAATGCTTGTTTAAATTTCAGCGCTGCCCAGTTAAACATTGAGCCCTTCCTTTAATATGCCTGGTTTTATTAACACTCTGCCCCAGGCTGGTTCACAGTGCCAATCCTCTACTATTTCATACGGGCTCAGTGCTCTTGTATATCTGTCGAGCACAAGGGGTGGCCAAGGGCAGTGAAGAGGGAGCTGGATGCATCCCCCTTTTCCCGTGTGAACCAATTCTTGCTGTATAGCTTAGAGCTGCCAAAGGACATGCTCTAGCCTACAGCCCTGGCAGAGCATCTCGATGGATTTCTGCCCCATTTTGCCTCTTTGTCCCATATATTTCTGGTCTTTGAGACACAGACCGATGAGAATATCCTTCCCCTTCTTACCAGAGCCAGGCCTCTTTATCAAGCCGAGCACAGC
Organism: Nestor notabilis; assembly: GCF_000696875.1. Taxonomy (NCBI): domain Eukaryota; kingdom Metazoa; phylum Chordata; class Aves; order Psittaciformes; family Psittacidae; genus Nestor; species Nestor notabilis. The sequence goes on along the minus strand of NW_009924280.1, from coordinate 42,765 downwards.
AGCATGAAAAATCCAACTAAACACATCTGATTTTGCAGCTATCCTAGACCGAATACAGGCACAAAGATACAGGGAGCATGAGGGTGACAGAGGGAACAAAAGAAATTGGGAGGGCTTTGTTTCTTCGTGGTTAACACCAACCAGTGCAAATCAGAGTTTTGCATAATGTGGTCTAAATCAACCAAGTTGGCCACTCCAGTCAGATGTGGACCACATCTTTTTTTGACTCTTTTATTCCTGTAGCCTCTTTTCACCTGTCTGGTTCTATGGGCTGCCTGCACAGTTGGGACACTTCCCACTTCAGACTTGAAGTGGGAGTGTGATTGCACTCTAGGGTGACAATAAACTTTGCCGTGATTAATACAGCATAATGAAAGAAAAAAAAACAGCCAAACCAACAAAACTCCCACAAAATCCCAACAAAACCCCACAAACTTGGGAACTGGCATTTATTTGAAACTGATCATCCTGGAACTGGCTTCAAAATGATGAATGATCAAATCCAGCAAGTTTGTGATTGTAAGTTATGAGAACAGAAAAATACTGCTTATTTCAAGAAGCGCTATTGCAGTAGTCAGAGGGAAGATGTTACTGCCTCTGATGAGAGGAAGGCAGAGGTACTGATCACTGGAAGATATTTCTGTTTGCCCAAATGACACTGGAGAAAACCAATTTTTTTCTGCATTGACTGACACTGACTGACCCTGAACACCACGTAACAGCAATCTGAACCAGTGCCATTGTCAGGGACATGAACCACACCAAAAACAAAAGTCAAATAAAATTAGACAAAATCAGGCAAGTACCAAGTCCTCGTGTCTCAGATGAGCCAACAGTTTCTGTTGCTAACAGATGTGCTCATTTGTATGAAAATGCAAACCAAGGGCCCTATTGCAAGTAGATACCTGTGCGTTTTGTTGCTATTCCTGAGTACTGAAAGCTTAGAGCCATCAGGGGACATATGCCCAGGCAGCAACAACAGCAAAAAAAGCAGCTCTTATTCTATATTACCTGTAGATTATTAAAGAAGAAGGAGCTGAATGTGTTACTGAATCCTGTAAGACAACATCCTACCCAATATTGCAACCTGTTTTGATGACTGAGGAATTAACTGTTGGCAAACTCTGTTTGTATTGCCCTAGCTTGTGAAGCAGCTGAGATCTGCTGTGAATTACTCACCTATTTCAGCACAGAGAGAGAACCAAGTATTGATGTCCTATGGGAGTATAATACTTTGAAGTTGTGCACTCTCTCCTCAGCCCTTTCTTGTGTCCTTGGGCTGGTAAAGAGCTGGTGCTTTCCTTGGCATGTATTGTTTTGCTTTGTGGTGCTTAAAAATCATAAGAGGATCCAGCAAAAAGTAAGCATGCTTTTAAAAGCATGAGTGTGAGTGGCGTTATTGTGTCCTCTGTGAGTGCTTTTAAAAGCAGGAGTGTGAGTAGAGTTATTTTGTCCTCTGATACCATCATAGCAGGAAACCTGTTGTGCAGCTCTTCTTTTCTTGTGTCTTCTGGCAAAACATTTCCATACACTGGTGCACGTACACCCTTGGAAATGCAAGTGTGCTTGGAGCTGTCCGTAACAATGAGATACCAAACAGTTCCTTTATGCTTGTCTGTTTTCTGCAGGCACTTGTGGGCAAGGCACTGTGAGCAAGTTACCCCCTCCTTAGCCTGTTCTGTTTATTTGGGCTAGTGGAGTGTTTTAACCACTGACATGCTGCTTTGCAGGAGGACACCACATTAAGCTTTATCTGTTTACATGCCTTCGTGGCATGACGGTTTTGAAAACTAATTACTCTCCATTAATAAGCCCTCTCAGTGGCCCTTTAATAGTACATGAATAAACAGTGGCAAGTTTATAATGTAAGTTGAAGGTAAAAAGACAGCAAGAAGAGGAAATCAAAACACTCATCTATCACTTGACAACATAATTGCAGTCATTGATGAAAACAAGGATAGTTTATTACTCTGGAATCCATAGTTGTAAATACCATTACTCTGTCATTATGTGAGACTGATAAATGTTTTCCTTTGCTGTTTTCACTTCATGTGGAAAATGTGTCTGTTTGTTAGCTTTTAACAAATATTATTCTAGTAAACCGAAGGGATGACAGGAGCTTGTATGTAGAATTCTATCTTCATGCTCCATTTGGCTTCTGGAATGTGTTACGGCCTGAGCTTTTCCTGAAACAACTGTTTCCTGGCTGAGTTCTGAAACTGCTGGAGGACTGAAAGAAAACTGATCATCAGGTGAGGTGCAAGGGAGGCTGACCCGTGTAACCAGGTGTGTTACGGCTGACCCGTGTAACCAGGTGTGTTACGGCTGACCCGTGTAACGAGGTGTGCCCGTTACTGGTGAGCTCTGGCATGCGGGTCTCCCGTGTGATGCTGAGGTAGTTGCTCTTGCTGGCCCAGTCTCAGGGTGCTCCATGTGAAGTCTGGCTAACAGAGGGCTGTTTGCTGTCCTAACAACCACAGTGAGGACAGTGGTGGGGCTCATTCATTTTATGAGTGCTGTGTCTGTAACTATCACTTGGCTTGGATCATTCTCCTGATTTATGGCATTGCCACCATGTGGGAGTGCCTTGGTTTTATGAGTGTAAGCACCACTTGTACACCACGTCTTCTAGTAATTAGCTCCTATGCCCTTCGATGCACATATAGTGCGTATTAACTGCAGTTAACGAGCACCTCTCACCAGCAGCAAATTGCCTTGTGCTGTTACGCACCTTAGTGTGCAGCATAACATAGTATGATTTATTTTGATAACACACTTGATGACACTTAAAAGCATGCAAAAATGCTGATCTTGGTCTTGGGTGTTTGAAGAAAGTGTGCAGTTTCTGGTAGAGGAACTGAAGTTGAATTCATGTAGCCTTACCATTATCACAGCAGAAAGAGAATTGATTTCAACTGATGCAGCTCGGCTGTGTTTGAAGTGGGGCAGTAAAACATAGAAAGGCAGCAGCTGTTCTGGGGCCTGTGTATTGCAGCCAAGGTGTGGCATCAGGTAGTAAAGGGGTATGTTAGGACTGACTCCAAATTAATGCAGCCTGTCATGAAGTACCCAGAAAGCTGTGTGATACAGACTGGGAAGGACTATGACACCGGTTCAGTCCCCAGTCGTTCTGTCAGTGCCCTCTTCCTTGCATCTCTCCTCATTTTACAAAGGTGTGTGCATGTGAATGTGTCACTGGAGTGGGCATCACAAGAAAGATTTCCAGCAGCGTGTCTGTGATAATGTAGGGAATGGCAACATTCTAGCTCTGGGTTTGTCCCTCTTCCCTCATTCCCACCTATGTGTATGGTTGTTATGCCATAGACTCATTTCTGTTTCAAAACTTAAGACCCGAGCTATGTTCTTGCTTTCTCATCTGAGTAACTGGTAATTTCTGGAATTGGAGCTTCTACCTAGCTACTGCCCGTGATGAAAATCACTGCTTGTGAATCATATGATTTGGGGGTTAAATTAATTTTCACTTTCATGGCAGTAACTTTGAGCCGTAGAACAGAACCCAGAAGAGGCAATCCACTGAGAAAGAGAGTGCAGATTCCAGTGCAAATGTAGAAAATTGCCGTAATCTAATGAGTGTATACTGGAGATGGAGCCTCCTGCACTCTGGTGTGTGCTGCTGCTGTGTCTTTAATTCTGGTGTGTAAAATCTTTGGGCATGAACTACATACTGAAGTCAAACTCCCAGCTTTTGGGGATTTGGGAGGGGTGAGATTGCAAGGGGCGGTTGTTAGCAAAACAGTGTCTTAAACCATTTTCACATCATTCAAATTGTTCCATATAATTTGCTTCACATTTCTCTGGGTGACACAGTCAGCTCAGTCAAGGTTTCACCTGTCTGTTTTCACCTGCTTCCTCATTTCCTTTCTAAGTAGTAGAAGACCTTAAAAAATGGGGATTGTATTTTTTTAGGCACTTACTAACCTTGGCAACCTGCTGCTCTTTTGAAAAGCGGTGTGATTCGTCTCCCATAGGTAAGGTAGTCACTTCACAAAAGTTGCTTTATTTTATTTCTAGGAGACAAAGAGGAAAGATTAACACTGCTGAAACAGAGGCCTTTCTGCATGTGGCCTCTGAAAGTGATGTTCCACAGATTCTTGCCAAATCCTGCCTGGAGTGTGTTGTTACTCCATGTAGCAAGGAGCTTGCAGCACAAGTTGCAGTTTAGTTGTCTCAGTTTTGTTTAATATGCGTCTGCCAAGCATCACACTAAATACATATGGAAGACTCTGGCAGTGGGTTATTTACCACATGGTGCAGATAGTACAAAGTCAGGGTACCTTCCTCTGCAGTTATCAAGAAAGGCATTTTTGTCTGCTGGTTTGTTCTCAGACTGCACCACATGCTTCCTGAGGGAGATTTTCCTCAGGATCTTCCATGTTCTGCCTTAGGCGAGCCTGAAAATTTCCTTTATTTTGCCTGAAATTTAAAGCTGCCTATGGAGAAATAGCCTGATTGATTGATAGAAAAGAGATTTGATTCTCTTCACTCATCTTCCATTTCTCTTGATCGCAGGTCAACAGAGAACTGCTTTCCCCATATGGCACTTAAAGAGAAAATCAATTGTTTTCTGTGAAATCGCCAGTTGATTTCTCAACTGCTGTTTCACCCCTGCAGAGAAGATGCTGTGAAATGTCCCTCAGCTCTTTATCATCCTATCATGGAGCCATAAGGCCACAGCTCTGAGCCCAAAGGCTCTCAGCCTGCAGGCACAGCCAGTCCCAGAGGCAGAATGTTTCAGTCTTTGTTCTAGGAAGCTATTGGACAATTTAATGGTGCAGCCACTGAAGCCTAGCTGATACAGGGTGCACCGAGGACACATTGTACACTGGCGTGGACAAGTTTCAGGAAGTCTTGGTCTTCTCATGCTATTGAAAAGCCAGCAACTGCTTTTGGAAGCACTGTTTGCTAAGTACCCTGCACAGCAGCTCCTCCTATAGCTGTGAACTTCTACCAGCTCTGAGTTAGTGGCTGAATAATTGAAACAACACAGTGTGTATACACTCTGTGTGTGTGTACCTGCCTGTCCTCTGGCGCTTGCTGCTTGTTCATTTCTGAGCAGCAGCCTCAGCGATAGGCTTTCGAGCATCTCCCATTTACAGCTCAGTTGCTCCAGTTGGCAAAGCAGGCTGTTCTCTGTGCTCTTTGAAGGGAGGAAAAACATCAGATGGAGGCCTGAAAGCCCAGTGTAGACATGCAAGTGAAAGCGTTGGCCTTTCTCCCCTGTTGCGCATCCCCCGCAGTGAGATCGATCATGTTTTTCTGATGTCCCAAATGTGGGCTTTAATGTGAACATAGAACTTGCTCTTGTCTGAAAAGCAGCCTGTATCAGAAATATCATCAGGTGGTGTCATCTGTTGTCCCTGAAGCCAGTGTTTGGTCATCTCCTCTTAATCCCTCACTGAGCTTTATTGCGGATGATTAAAAGTAATTGCTTATTTGCAAGCGCAGAGATTTTTGACAAAACGTTTTCATAGTTATTGAACATCAAGTTAAAATAATTGCTGTTTTATAAACGTATAAGTAATCCAACGGTTAATGCACATTTAGGAAACCTAATGAATTATTACTGCCCAGTTCTTCATTTATAAAGCGTTTTGACAAGCACAGACTCTTATCTTCCCACGTGTGTATAAGTTTATGCTAGTAAGGAGCAGCTTCAGGAGAGCACAAGCCTGTGAGATGTCAGTAAACGGCAAGATTTATCCCCCATCTCACAGGCTGTGGGATTTAAATGGAAGAGGACACAGGACAAGTGGTTCATGAGGTCCTGGAGAAGCAGGGGCTGTCAGAAAGGGGTCTGAAGGAGAAGAGAGTAAAGATGTGGCAGCTGAGGACTAGGCACGTTGTTACAGCTGTGCTGCACCTGAAAGCTGATGGAGAGAGGAGCAATGAGGGAGGTGCATAAGGAGCGTGGGAAGCCCAGCATTGCAGCACCGGGGAAGTGGTGCAGGGATGAGCAGTGGAGGAAGGAGCCACCAGTGGAGAAATCCGCAGAGGAGCAGGTCATCTGACAGGAGAGGTGGGAGCAAGGGAAGGGATTGTAAAGCCAGGGTGGACATGGGTAGTAAGTGTGGGGAGTATTTGTAGCTAAGGATTGTCTTGAAAGGATCTGCCTGAGCACCCTCTGAGAGAGCGACCCTGCAGAATCAGATAGATAGATACACTCTCAGAAGGGCAAGGTTGGAAGAAGATGGGGGAGAAAGATGCCCCATATCCTTGGGGAGTCTGCTTTAACCCAGCTGAAAAGATAAGCAACCCTCTTGAAAGGAGAAATTCAGGCACGATATCTTCAGAAGAGAAATGCAGGGACTGAATTATTGTCAGAGCAAAGTGCCTGCAGCCAGGCTTTTGTTCCCTGATTAAGGGCAGGATTTAAATCTAAGCCCCATCCTTGGTGATTCCCATTCGCTGTTTGAAGCAGTCCCCTGCTTACTGTGCTGGTTGCCGTGCACTCTTGGTACCGAGAGCATGTTGGTATGGAGCCAGCAGGATGTAGTGCCCTTCTGTCATCCTCCTGTTTGTCTCCATTTGCACTCCTATGGCAGTGACTGTGAGTCACTTAATAACAGACTTCTTAACTGCTGGTGACTTGCTCCGTGTGTTAGGGCCAGCAAACATATTCAACAGCCAATGGGAATTGGAGAAGATGCAATACATTAGATAGGTGGAGGAAGAGGAAGTTTTGTGGAAGGAATTGGATAGAGAAAAGACTTCATTCTGCATCTTGTACGTAGCCAGAATTACCTGCAGTGGAAGATTTGAATAGGAAGGAAATGCATGATCAGGCATAGATGTAATTATAGCCCTGGTGCTTGATGCCTATGGGTGTCAGGTTTTACAGTCCCACTCCTGATACTTCGGCAGGTTCACTTGGATTTGAACGCGCGTCTGACAGGCTCTGTGACTGATCACATCTGTGCCTTCCAGCACGCATTATGGTAACAGCTCCAGAAAGCTCTTGACAGACAAAGTCCTGAAAGGTGATAATATCTTAGCAGCAGCTGAGCTTTCTGTTCTATTTTAGTTTCCTTTAAATGTTTTTTTTTGTTGTTTGCTTGTTTTCTTTTTCATCTTTTCTCCATTTTCTCCTTTATATTCACTTGAATTCAGCCTGCTTTTCCTCAGCTGCCTCTCTACTTTTTTCAGTTTTCCTTTGTGTTTAAAACAGGGACCAGCGGGGCAGGATCTGACCATTTTTGCACTTTGTGGATTTGAGTATTCAAAAGCAGAACTTCAGATGCTCCAAGGTTGATGAATTCATAGACTAGAAACTGAACCCATAAAATCTGGCTCCAGGTTCTATAGGTTCACAGATTGAGTAACCAAATATTCAGAGTTAACTAAAACCTATCCTGCAGGTGTCATTCCAAATTTCATACCGTTTCAGTGCAATGCCACGCTTGGTTTTTAGATCCTTGGGTATAGAAATACAGATTTTTGTAAGTTCTGCTACAAAGTGAGCCCCAAGGGAACCGCGTGACAGGCATGGCTGTGGGTGCACCATCTCCACGCAAACAACACCGCAGAAGAAAACAGAGGGCTGGCTTTGCCAAGGCAGCTCTTCGTCTGAAGGACTGCGATGAGCAGGGGTGGCTGGGGAAGCAGTAACTGTAAGCCATGGCTTGTACTGGAGAGCTGCAGCATCACATACACTTCCAGCTCTGAATATGCATTCCTCTCCGACCAAATGCTTTCCTGGTCACCAGGAGGTGACAGTAGGGTTGTGCTTCCAACCTCAAAACCAACCCCCAGGCTCCAACCTCCATCGAGACCCACAGAGCCAAATAGCATGTCCCAACCCTTGTCACATCCTAGGAGTACTTCCCTGCTGTAGGCCAGGGAAGCCTTTAGACCTAAATGTAACTCTGGTCTGAGGGCTCTGCTGATGTGGTGAGCATCATACCAGGTTACAGACATACGCATTTCCCCATCAGCTCCCCGCACTCAGGCTGCTAAGGTTAAGGTCTGCTTCGTCTCACTCCCAGTGACTGGTGAAGACTGTTGGCCCCTTCTGTAGGACTCATTCTAGAAATGCAGTGAGAGCTGGATTATCTGGTTTGTAGCATCATTTTGTTTCCATTTGGTCAGTGAAATGTTCATGGTTTCCCACGGGAACACAGGTAAACCGGTGCCGAGTGCCTTGGAGAAGTTTTTGCCCTAAATAACATGAATTATGTCTGCAATAGCATGTGTGCAATGATTTGAGTTAAATTCAGGCTGGGAAAAAATCAAGCCTGAAAAGGCTTGGTTAAGGTCTGCTTAAGGTTAGTATCCAGGGAAATTGCCGAAGTCCTATGTTAAATAATTCCTTCCATTTCCGCCTTCCTCCAGTAATTCATGTCACTGTTTCAAAAGGAACGGCAAACCACTGTAGGCTACACTATTAATTTGAACTCAGGTGCTCAGGTGCTTGGGTTTTCAGTAGGTTCACCCATCTATAAACCAGCCAGACCTTTATGAGAAAGGAAGAATTTCTCTAGCTACTAATACAACAAAAGCAGGTGACCTTCTGCAGGTACTTTGCCTGGACAGATGCAGTTCAGCTCTCCTCGGTGTGCTGAGCTGATGTAGCACGGTTTTCAAATGAGTTGCAGTGGCACAGACTGCAAAAACGACAAAGCCAAAGCAAGTCCTAAGGGACTTACCATTTACTATTCAGAGCAAGCTATTCTTCAATGTGGAAACATTTCAGGTCCTCTAATTCTGGGGTGTGCACCACCAGCAGCCACAGGAAGAGCCCAAGCGCTCTCTGGAACATTTTCCTCACCTCCATTCTGCCTTCCAAGGTGAGTTGTGCTTCAGCATGTGATGATTCAGGTGGGACACGCAGGAGCTCGTATTAGCTATACTGCCTCTGCAGTGAACTTGCTGCCAGTTATGGGCTTTATGGGCAGCACTGACAGCCCTGCCCCAAGCTCAGAGCTGCTTCCCATTCCTTGCAGCCCACGAGAGACTCCCAATGCCCCAGAGTTTGTGTCAAGGTTTATCACGTTACACATGTCGAGCACCATCTTTTACTTACCGGGTCCATTGAACAAATGGACCTGGTAAATTGTGCTTGAGCACCTCCCATACAAAGACAGGCTGAGAACATTGGGGCTGTTCAGCCTGGAGAAGAGAAGCTGCGTGGAGACCTCAGAGCATCGTCCAGTGTCTGAAGGGGGCTACAAGGCTGCTGGAGAGGGGCTCTTCATCAGGGACTGTAGTGATAGGACAAGGGCTGATGGGTTCAAACTGAAACAGGGGAAGTTCAGGTTGGATCTAAGGCAGAAGTTCTTCCCTGTGAGGGTGAGCAGTGGGTTTTTCCCCATGGGGGCAGAGCCAGACACCCCTCACAAACTCCTGTTGCACTGCACAGCATGGGGCGGGATGGCAAAGCCTGGGCCACTGCAAATTGTTTGGGATACAGCCCTAGCCAACCAATATTGTCCTAGGTCTACTAATGCCTCCAAGTGAGGTCTCTTGAAAAGGCTTCCAGCCCCAGACATCTGCAACTACCTCTGTAGTGAAGGGTGAACTGTTTTTTTCACACTGGTCCATCTTCTACTGCTTCCCCCCCCCCCCCCCTGTCACAGAATTATGTCATAGAATCATAGAATCCCAGGCTGGTTTGGGTTGGAAAGGACCTTAAGATCATCCAGTTCCAATCCCGTGCCATGGGCAGGGGCACCTCACACTAGACCATGTCACCCAAGGCTCTGTTCAACCTGGCCTTGAACACTGCCAGGGATGGAGCATTTACCACTTCTTTGGGCAATGTTTTTTCTCGCTTTCCTGACAGACGACTTCAGGCTGACATACTGAGGCTGAAGATCCGTTCTGTCTGATTTTTACCCATGTCGGATAAAACTGGCTGTGAATTATTTATAGCATCAATCTAAGTCCGTTTTCCCCCCTTCTTTTATACTTGTGAATTAAGCAGAGTTCAAATGAATGTCTGTGAGAAAGGTGGTGGGAGGCTTTAAAGACATGAGAATAACAGGAAGGCAGCTGCTGCATGTTGGCTCCATCGGTGTGCTCAGCACCCCACGTCTATTGGGGATGCATTGACTTGCATTAATTACAACATAGTTAATGTTTTAAAAAGCAGAGAAACTCTTCTGCCCGGGTGCAGGGTTTTCCTTAGTTCTGCAGTTCAGCAGTCTCCACAGTCTCACCAGCAACAGCAAGCACCATTGTGCTGGTGATGGATGGCTTTCTTCTCACAGGAGCAAAGAGGGGAACAAGGTACAATTGAGGCTTTACAACCTGTAGGTGCAGAAGGAGGTCTGAATTGTTGCCGTGGTGCTAATATCAAAACCACTTTTAATGTCTTTGTAAAAGCCTACCCTGCCCAGTGGGGTTCTCTGCAGAGCCCAAAGGAGCAGCCTGGCTGTGAGACCTGCTTTTGGGGCCCTGGCAGCCTTGGAGAATGCTGCAGGTGGAGTGCCCCAGTGCCCCCATCTCCCTCAAGCACACCAAAATGTCATGTCCTGGTGGGGAGGGCACCGGTTCCCCTTCAGAACGTCTTGGCTGACCTTCTACAGGGAGTTTGTTGTTTCTGAATGGCACTGTGAACACTCTGGGGTAGGTGTGGTTTTGTGCTTGCTTGCTTGTAAGAGCCTTCTGCAGTTTGGTTGCTCTGTAAATAGCAGTAACATTTAGGTCCTGCTGAGAAATGCGCTTGGTACGAAATTTTGCAGGAAAATTGCTGCCAAATCCAAAGGGAGGGTTTTGAAGGGGGTTACAACTCTCCACATGTGCGTGGGGACTAAAGGAAGCTCCAAGGGAGTGTGAAGTGCTGCTGCCTGGTGGGATGGACCTGAGGTGAAGGTGCCAGGCAGAGACCTGGAGTGGCCCTAGGGAAGGAAGCCTCTCATCGGCTCTGTGCCACTGACCCCCATGTGTGCTGGGGCATCTCTGTGCCCTGTTTGGCTGGAGGTCTGCCCGGTCACTGGCAGCAGTGACCCCAACTCACCTTGGTGGTTGTGTTTGCACCAAGGAAGAGTGGCCAAAACCTCGGGAATTCCCTAGTCCCATAAGATGTAGACTTGAACCTGAGCCCCAGGCGTGCAATACAACCTAGTGATAGCCACGCAAAAGCACCAGCTGAGGCCGAGGCAGAGCAAAGACAAAAGTGTGTCTGTGCCTAAGGAGACATTCCTGCGAGGCCACCAGGGCTTGGTACCATGACCTGGCCTTGCACCACAACCAGCATGTGCTGTGGCTACCACTTCACCCAGATGCTGTGTGGGTGAGATCATGGAGCTGACAGGTCCCCACTCCTCCTCCAGCTCTACACATATGTTCTTGATTTGCTACATCTATATCATTTATTAGCAGTAGGCGAGAAGTGGATATTTGAGTAAATGGTCTACTTTTGCACTGCAGAAATATTCCTTCTATCTTTGTGAGAAGAATGAGGATCATCAGCATGTAAAAAACAGATTACTTGGGCCTCTCCACTGCCCTGTTATGGTGGGACAGTGACTTCCCTATGTACCGTGTACACACAACAACAGGTAATAAATTGGTAGTAAACTATGGCTGTGTGGGAAGCTTAATGCTGAAAACATTTTTGCTGCATTGATTAGCAGGAAATTACACTGCAAAGAACTCTTGAGTCATCTTTAATTTTTGTCCCTGCTCATGGCAGGGGGTTGGAACTAGATGATCTTAAGGTCCTTTCCAACCCAAACCATTCTACGATTCTATGATTCTAACTTCTGTCATTCCTAGTTAGTGCCCCACTTAATTATCATTGTACCATATGCTCCCAAGGACTTCTTCCTTTCTTCTTCCCCCACATCAGGAACCACCTTCTCCTGTGGGGATATGTCTCAAGATGGTGCCTTAAGGGGAAAACATTTTCTGTTGGGTCTTTGTAATTGCCAAGGTCCTGTAGGTGAGGATGGGGTTTCACCACCTATCCAAAATGAGCCGCTGTCAGCCCCAAGCACTGCAAATGGCTAAAAACTGTACCCATCCTCATGTATCTGTGGAAGCCGGGTGGGGACGTGTCTGCTCTGATGCTTTGTGTTCCCTCCTCGTGTTTTAGCTATGCTGAATTGTGCCTGTTTGGTGGTGGGGTTGAATTTATCACATCCTTCAATGGCAACCCAGGCTAGGCTGCAATTGAAACTGAAATTAGAACCATGTTACGGCTTCTAGAAAGGATGTAGTGAAAACCCTCTAAATGTTACTGGGTCACTGAGAAAGGATGGTGTTGGTGCTGGCACAATTACAGCACTTGAGGAGCTTTGGATCTTCTAAATAGGCCTCTGCCCTCTTTTTTTTTCCTCTTTACAAATGGCATTTGACCCCACTCTTGTGGAGCCAGCTGGGAAAGTGCAGACGAAGCAGATCTATAAAGATCTCTTTCCAACAGGCCCGTTTTGGGAACCTACCTGCTCAGGGCAGAAGTGGAGGGAAGCTCAGTTTGCTTCTGTTGTACAGGGCTGTGAGTCAAGGGCTATTAATAATCCATACATCTGTAAAGAATTAATGTTTTCATCTGTTTCTTAAGTTTCATAGTTTCTTAACTTTTTTTATAGTGAGGATATGCTTTCTGAGGCTATTGTGTCTCCATCCCCCGAAAACTAAAAAAGTTGCTATTTTTCCTTAGACATAACATTTTTTTCTTCTACAGGACTTGAAATAATTGTTTCTGCTACTTCTGAGCTGCGTCTGGTTAGATTTCCTCCAGACGTTTGTTGTTACAGCTGCCTTTAAAAAGTGCTGAGTGTGCACATCTACTTGATAACCCACAACCACCTTCAGCTATGTTGAGGGAATACATTATAAATACTCAGAGCCAGCACCTTTGCTAAAATCTAAAGTTACTTCCGTAAGCACCCTTAGCTTTAGCCTTTCCTAAGAGCCAACTCGTAGGTGGGCTTAAGTCGTTTAGTGTCACTACAATAATATTGCTCCTTGAAATAAACTCAGCCTGCCTTTCTCCTGCACCAAGTCCCTTCATGGGAGCATATAGAAAATTAAATACAAAACACCATAAGCCTTCCAATGCCTTATGGAAGCACAGGTCTACTAGATGTTTATGTTCCAACCAAGGCTGCACTCACATCAACAGATCTTGCACCTCACCCCGCATCTGCTCTGTTATTACTTACCTTCAGCACAACAGTCTTTCCTTGAGCTATGAAAGCTCTTGTCCTTAGTGTCCAAGTGCTGTTGATGAACAAAGGTGGAAAAGGTTTCACCTGTACAGTTCAAGAAAAATGAGACCAATACCTACCTGAATAAGCAGCACTGAATAAACCACACGGTTCACATCCCACACACATCTCAAAAGCACAACTGCAGCATCTCGACTGACAGTATATAGGTTTCAACAGAAATGTTAAAGCTGAATGAGTGCAACACAAGGTTAACTACAGAGCTCCCTAAGTAACTGCAGTCATTCCCTGGACAATGAAGCTAACAAGTAACACGATCAGATCATTGAAATTTCACTGCTTATGCCAAAAAGAGAGAAGTTTTTCTCTTACCAAAGAAACAGGAATTGTTGGTTTTCCCGTAAAGATGAAATCTCATTTGATCACATTAATCTCGATTTACTTTTTAAAATCTGTTGTTCCCATTGAGCTCATATTTGATTCTTGGTGCTTTCCAAGGCATACACAAAATACAGCAACTTATAGGAAAGGATCCCACAGCCCCGGAACTTCTGGTTGAGAAATAAAGTAAGAGAAAGCATCTCTCCTTGTGATCATCTGTGATAGTCCGGGATCATTCCCAATTTAGTTAAAACCAACAGCAACAAAGCTCTTCAAGGAAATGCTATGCATGCCAGAATTATCCCATAAACCAAAGCAGAACAGCAGGCTGTGCATCTGACACCCCCAATTGTTCAACGGCAAGTAAATTTGAAATGCTGCAACTTCACAAATCTATTTTGTAATCAGGAGATAGACCATCGAACACCTCTTCAGGAAATGGCAACTATATGGAGCAGCTGACAGGTTGCACCCATTACTAGTATGATGGCCAAAACATGACACCCCACTCAGTATTTGCTACGTGTATAGGCTTTTTGCATCCTGTCTGCTGTGTGTGTGATGCCTGCACTTGCAAAGCCCATGTTGCTGATGGGAAGGCGAAGCGTGAAGCTGGTGCTGTTATTCAGCATTCCGATGCACTCATTTGAATTGCATTAATTCAACTGAATTCAGCTAAGAGGATACCCTACAACGCAGATATTTACCAGTTCACATTTCCATACCACAGTCTCTAACGATCTCTCCCAGTCTACTACAAGCCAATAGCTATATTCCTTAAGATGGCATATGGTTTCTTCAAACTGCTACAAAACAATCCAGAACATCTTCAGTGCCTGAGGGACACCAAGGAAATCACCTTTTAAACTGGATAGTATTAGTAAGGTCTTTAGAAACGTCCTGTCTTGTGATGAAGCTACAAAGATGAGCAGACAGCACATTATTAACAGTAGCTTAGTAATGCAAATTCCTGAACCCCTGCAAGCATTAAGCGTGTGCTGAGAGGATTTACAGCATTCGAAAGGTCACACATAAATAGTAAATCATGTTAAGATGAAAAATAAAAGGAGTGTACTGATTCCAGCTATTATTTTTTTCCTATCCTCATGGGGCAGGGTGGGAAGTGAGTGACTACAAGGTACTTAGTTGCCAGCTGGGATTAACCACGATTAATGAGTGGGATGGAAGAAAACAAGCATTTTCATAAAGACAGATAAGAATGCAATATGGAGACAAGTGTAGATGTGTAGATCTCTCTTTAGAGAGCATGCAAGGAAGCCTCTGTGAAGGTCAGAACAAGCCATGGCCACTGCAGTCTTCATGCTGCTTTATAACTGAACATTTCCCATCCAAACACCCCCTCATCACACACACTGCCAGATCCCTCTGAAGAGACAGACAACGGTTGACATCATCTTCCCCCTACAAAATCTTCTATGTTAAACTCAACATAACACTAAACCAAAAGGAGAGAAAGAGCTCTGGTGAAAAGAGGGAAACAAAACAAGCTCATGCTGCTACAGAACAACACATTTTATATGTTTTATTTTGGATTATTCTTCACAGATTCCCCCTCCCCTCCCCCGAGACCAAGGCAGATTTGGAAGTTTTTTTTGAGTGATCAGAGTTGGCCAGAATACTTTCCACAAAAGAGAAAACAAAAGAGAAACTGAGTTTGCAGCATTCAGAAAATTCACTGGAACCATCTTCAGAACAGCCCTTTTCAGTGAAGTGGAAGTTTTCACAGCCCGAGACAGAGGACAAAAAATTACGGAAGA
This sequence comes from Nestor notabilis, assembly GCF_000696875.1. NCBI lineage: Eukaryota > Metazoa > Chordata > Aves > Psittaciformes > Psittacidae > Nestor > Nestor notabilis. Next base: position 27,473 of record NW_009924280.1, on the reverse strand, counting down.
CAACTTTTTGGTGTGCTGAGTCCCCTCAGACTCTCCTGCTGCTTTAAATACAGGTTTGAAATTGACAGTGGTAAATTTTATTACCTGAACAAAATGGCAAGAAGGTGTTCAAGTCAGCTAGCCAAATTGCAATTCAGAGGTTTACTTTTATACAGCACTACAAAGTTCATGATAGTAACAGAACTGTGTTTTCAATTACATAAAGAACATTACGTATATGTGACAGATGGATCCTTGAACTGGAAAACCTCCTCATCATACAGGTCTTCTGGTAGTTGTTCATCTCCATCAGCAAAAAAAGTGGGGAACGGAGGGTTTTTATTGTGGTTCTTGCAAGTAGGCAATTTGCTGTCTCTGACCTAAAAAGCAGGAGGGGAAGGATAAGGATCACAGAAGACCTTCAAGAAGTGATACGCTGGAAATCAAAGAAATCACCTTGCACGCATCGGAAAAAAAACATCCAACAGCATTCCCACTACACTTGTTTACATGAAGAATTCCAGGTATTATCATCAGTTATTTTAGCACCAACCCCAGCTACTGAATTTAACATTACCTGTCATGAAGAAGCTTTTAAAAAACCAGCAAAAAATACCCCACGAAAAGCCCAGAAAGAATTTATCAGTGTGATAAATTTATCACGACTGTAAGAGAATCAAAGCCTACCCTCATGAATTCATTGCTCAATACTTTAAAGTATTATTAATACAAATGTGTGGAAGGATGGCTCATTTAAACTGTGTTTCTATCCCCCAGTTCTTTCCCACATGACATACCAAGTGACATTATACAGTGTAATCGCCTCTTCAACAACCAAAACATGCTTTTGATATTTAAAATACAAACTATGGCAACAAATTTTGCAGAGATATGTGCATGTGCTGTATTCAGTCCCTCTGGCTACTGCAGAGTTGAGCATCTACACTTCTTCACACAGGAATCAGTACCCAAGTTTGTTGACCACGAGGCTTTAAGAAAGTTAACTTCCGAGAACTGTAGAGCCACAGAGAAATTCCTTTCCTTTCCTGACCTCTTTACATGTGGAGAGATTTAAAATCTAGCCCCTGAAACTCCAATCTCTGAAGAAAATGAGGAGCTGGAATTATCAGCCAAAAACAGTTTGTCTGTGGGAGAAGATAGAAAGCTGGTATCTCTGCAGAAAAAGGAGCTACCGATTCTCAGGCAATGGGATTTTATATAATATTAGATTTTTCATTTCTATATTATTGTTACATGTGATCTTCCTCCTGAGCTGTAATAATCCCTTTCAGCCCCTATATTAAACTGGATTAAAAAAGAAAGTACAAATAGACTAGACCAAATTTTAGTATAGAGAAGATAAGCTCTTCCTCTTATTTTTGTGGTGGGCTTCTAAAGAATAGGAAGCTTGTTCTTACTCAACAGGACACAAACCTCACATAGGACAATTGTGATTTATACTAGAAATTAAATAAAACAAGTTTATGCCCACTGAACGTTCTGACAGCATGACATTTACCAAATTCATATCTGCTATTACTTGAGCCTTTTCCAGAGTCCATGAGGATTCCCGCAGATGAAGTGCACAATAAATCTGACTTAAACTTTAGCTTCTGGAAAACTTGTTTTGCTTGTTTGTTAGTTTTTCTCTCCTGAGGAATTCCAACAGTTTTCTAAGTACAGGCTTGATAAACAGAAGAAAACCTTTTGCTAGGAATGAGGGGGTGAAAGGCTCAACATGCTGTACTGGTTGAGATGGCTACTTACTTTTTCAAGTAGCCATGGGCTAGCGTGAGGTGTCCCTGCCCATGGCAGGGGATTGGACCTGGATGATCTTAAGGTCCTTTCCAACCCAAACCATTCTGTGATACTTCCTCTAGCAGACATCTCCCTCTGAACAGCATTCTCTATATACTTGTAAACTGCCCTGCAGAACTACTGAAGTGATTTACATTACATATTGACAGCGAATGAGTGAGGCTGAGGCCCAAGTCCAAAGACCTTTGCTGCAACAGCTCCAGCAGCAGGGAGTTCAGAAAAAACACCGTCAGACAGCTTCAACAGCGCCAGCTCAACTGCTAAGGCTGAGAAATCATCCTTCCCCTTCCATACATTGCTGCTGTTTCTTCTGCTACATGGAAACGTGTTTTAATGACTTCACCAGGTACCTATTATTCCCCTTGCTCCCTTCTTTTTCATTCCCTAATCCTGTGACGCATCATAACCATTCTTTGACAACAGTAAAAACCCCCTGGTCTCTACACAAGTTACAATAATGTTAGGAAGATAATTTTATTTCTGATGACATACTCATATCATACACATCTCATTAAAATGTTTTTCATGGCTACTTTTCTGTTATTTTGGATTATTCTCATCATTAAATAATGTGTGCTGTTACATACAAGCTGTGAAAGGAAAACGAAAGGAATTTAAATGTTTGTTTTCCGATCTTTTTCCTTTCTTTCCCCCTCTTCGCTTAAAAAAAATCAACTTATCACAGGGCTTGGGATTGACAAAACTGCACTTAACTGAAAGCAAACCCAAAAGTCTAACCTTAGTCTTGCATTAGTTGATTTAAATGAATGTAAGATTTCTGGTCAGCCGTAACATTGTATTTTACGTATTAAATGTCGAGTGGCATTTTGAAGATGGTGCCTCTTGTGTAATAAGGAGAATCCTTGAGGTAGTTTTAACATTCTTATGGAACATTTTCAACAGACCATTGTTTCAGAGGAGTACAACACTGTTCATTTTGCCCCTTCTAAACTTCTCAAAAGGTTGACAGATCCCAGAAGTACAAGCCACATCTAATGTCAAAATGCTTTATTCCGAGTTGCTCTTTCTTTTGATTGGTGTTATTGGCAAAGTATTTCTTTTGACTGGCAAAAAATCCCGCTCTTTCTCCCTCATCTCCTACATTCATTGATTTCAAATGCAATTTAAGTATGACTCCTGAAGCACCATCTTGGAGCATCACTATCAAACTGAATGAACATACCTCCTTCTCCCAAGTTTCAAATGTTGTTAGACACATATTATCATTCCCATCAAAATGCAGAACTAAATTTCGTTTTACATCTGAAAGCACCAATCAGCAACTTAAAACATGCTATAATTTATCTGTCTTCTTAAAAGAATTATTGAATGACTCCCTTTACATTTACGAAGGGTGCAGCATACCGAAGGTTTCCTGAATGTATTTCCACAGATTCCTGCACAATCATTTCAGAGTATGAAAAAGGGGTTACATGCCATGCAGCAGCAGTTACACTTGCCAACAGAAGCATGTACGCAGACAAGAAGCATGTGTGATGAAGCACAGCTCTTCCTGTTTTCCCAGTAACCTTCTGAGAGCATTCCTAATAAAGGAGTAAGTTTTAACGCTCCGTGTTACTAAAATCCAGTGAATTTAGCTGTCACCCAGAGAAGGGCCAAGAGCCCAAATGGTTATTACATTCCATAAAATCATTCAAAAGCATTCATAACTCAACATAATAAAATCACTTGGCTTGCTCAACTTCTGTATTAATGCTCCTATATATTACAGTAAACTATACTACAAATAGATGGTATATATGGCAGCATATATACACTACAGTATATTCTTTGTGAAGTTTTCTTACTAAGAAAAATACTAGAGAAAGCTGAAATTGGAGCTGGTTGGGATTTTGCCACTAAATCTTTAAAACAGCCATGAAAGGTTCCGTAGGTAATTAGTACACTGTAAATTAGTAATACACATAGCCCGTATATCAACAGCGTAACAGTATAAACAAATACAGATTCAGTCATCTATCACCACAACATACGCAATATGGTCATAAACAGACATTAAAACCTGATGCTTAAGTCAGAACTCACATTTAAAGCTTAAAATGGCTTCAGGCTGTGTTAGCAATCATAGCTAAGAAGTTGTTTGATAAGCAGGAAAATGTGTTTAAATACAGAGAATGTTAGAAATAACCTCCTCAGGTGTCATACATTACCTAGCTCAATTTTTCTCCTATATTTGAAGCTAGACAGAAAACTGAATCCAAGAATTCTATCCATTTCTGACCAGCCTTATTCTGTCTTAAAGAAACAAACAAAAACTCCACACAACTCCATCATGGTGCCCAAGGTATAGAATCACAGAATCATAGAATGGTTTGGCTTGGAAAGGACCTTAAGATCATCCAGTTCCAACCCCCTGCCATGGGTAGGGACACCTCACACTAGACCGTGTCACCCAAGGCTCTGTCCAACCTGGCCTTGAACACTGCCAGGGATGGGTCATTCACCACTTCTTGGGCAACCTGTGCCAGTGCCTCAGCACCCAAAAGAAAGGGACAGGGAATATGAAAGAAGTGAAGGCATCACACTAGTCCTGCATGTCCTCACAATCTGAGCACAGCACAGGCAAGGGGAAGACTGAGAAAGTTACCAGCTCAAGCAGAATACTGTACTAAAGCAACAGTGTACTTCAAGTTTAACTCAATTCTAGCATATGAAAAGGTCAGCTCAGTAGCCAACTTGCTAAGCAACTCCTATGGGTTACAAGTTTTGCCACAACTTCTGCTTTCACTACAAGTGATATATTCAAAGTGATTGACATTGAATGTTCTAAGAAAATCAGGTGCCTTAAAATTAAGACAGGTACAAAACATTACCAAAGATAAACTATAGCATCCTGAATTATAAAACACCACAATCTAGCAACCCCTCTATTATAAAGCATCTACTTAAAAAGGGAATTAGTCTTGTGCTTCTCGAGTTGATGGAAGAGAGAACTTTTTGGTAATATACCTGGGAGAGAAACTTGAAAGCCATACGCTTCCGAAAGAAAAACTATCTGCTTTCTCCCTAAAGGATCGACAGCACAGATGGCAACTACAGGACCTGATCTAAGATACACCAAGAGAAACAGGTATTATTACCTGAGGCAGGCTATCTTGATAGGCACAACAAGCTAATGTACAAATGTACAACATGCTGCTTACTCTGCGATGTTACTTTTATAACAGAAAACTTCCATACATCCTAGCAGACTGCTAAAGTTTCTTCATTTTATTAGACCTCATCATTGAGAAAGAATTCCATGCTAAAGTAAGCTTTTTCCATTAGTTTTCCAGTTTGTTAGAGACATTACTTATGTCAGTGATTTACCCGCATGCTTCACTGTGCAGTACAAATGAAACCTTATTTCTAATTAAACCAGGAAGCCATCAATACTACTATTCTGCACTTTTATACTGCTGAAAATGAAACTTGACAAATTTAAGTGCTTCATCTCTGTCTGGATACAGAGCTGATGCACTGAGTTTCCAAAAATATGTAACATACAAAATAAATGTATGCTTTAAGGTGCACTGTGGTTTTAATGGTTACAAAGCAACACCGACTGGGTACTGAACATAAATGCTTTCCTCCTAAGAGACACACAGAGAGAAGTATTATGAGATACTTCACTTTTTGAGCTAAAAGACAGATCCAAATACCCTAGACATGAATCCTACCTAAGTACAGGCAGGTATTTAGTGGAATGAACAGTAATTATGCATGCCATAATAGTTTGGGTCTGGAGCACTTTGGTCAACATCCTTCCGATATTGTATTATGTCAAAAAAGTGCTAAGGAACAAAATCCCTCATTCTTCCCATGGATCCTCAATCCTCATTAATTAAATTAGCTGCAACTCTGAAATGCATATGCCAAAATGCACACTGGAAGATACTCTTGGCTTCTAAATTGTAGATAACAATGACTTGAAACACGTTCAAATACAGGTAACTTACGAATATAATTAATACAGATTCTGCATCTTGTAGACATCATGCAAAAGGATCAGTAAAGCAGTCAGAAAAGTGCCTTGTACCACTTAGTTAATACTGATGGATTAAGTTTACCTGGAAAAAAACCCCAAACAACAAAGGCATTTTAACTTTTGGTCTTTGGATGAAGATCCATCACCCATGGCGAGTGAATCCAAAAGAAATCACTGCTGGACAGGACAAGGACTTAAAGGGTGTGCAGCAGACTGCCATGGCAATCAATGTCCATTATCCTTTTCACATCACAGATGTCAACACAGTTGTTTTACTGTATATGCTCAGATGGCTTGGCCTAGCAGTCTCCTCTTAACAAGGCAGTACTGCTGCCTCAAGGACTTTTTCAAGCTACCAGCAAGACTGGTTTCAGAACAAACCCAGTAAATTCAAGGTGTTCAAAGGGGATGCTTTCCAGCCTAGGCAAGAGTAATGTCTGAGCGAATAAAAAGAGAAAGTGAAAGAAGAGGGCAGAAGTGACCCAATCATGAGAGAAAGTGCACAACACTTCCAGTAGGTTCTTTTCCAAGAGGAAGTGTGCAGTGTCTGATCACCAAGGGGACACTGACTTCAACAAATCTTCATGGCATATTTAAGAAGGTGAAGTATTAAACACACACAGCTTTGCTTTTAAAAACAGTTTATAATACAAGACATTTAATCAATATTTGTTTTCTTAACTCAAAACCAGAAATCAAAAGATGAGTCTAGTTAGAATAAAAGTTATGAACTGGTAGAAGTAAGTACTGTGTTCAGAGGCTTAATGGCTTCATAAAGTGGTGTATTTTTGCAGATAAGACACGAGGTGTGTACATGCAGTTACCACTGAAACATGCAAGCGTGGATTTTAACAGCATGACTAGCAAAATAAGATGCACAACCTTTTGTAACAATTAGCTCTTGCTTAAGAGTACTATTAAGATCAAAGAATAAAGTCTGGGTATCAAACGTTACTCCTTTTTTCAGCTACATTATGTTGCTTGTACACATAACATTGCAATCTAAAAGTAACACCCTACAAGAAAATCACAGTTAACTAAAATTCAGACTAACACATAGCAATCAGGTTCATGGCTCAGGATTAGATAAAACATTTAGAACACAGTTAAGAAAAGGTCATTCAATCCAATATATGGATGAAAAGCCAGTAAAACTACAGTCTTAATTTATGTCACTGATGTCATGCCCAGTAATTTTCCAGAAGTTATCCTGAAACCTACTTCTCCTGGACATCTGTTAACTGATTTGCACTATCATGGGAGAGAAAAGTGTAATGCATTCTCCAGGCTTGGCTGGACATTACTATCAAAGTAGTTTAGAGATACCTCACTCAGAAAGAAAGGCCTCGTTTCCAGAGGGAGAAACATAAAGATGAAGTTAATCTTTCTGTGTATAAACACTTATCTGAAAACTAAGGTTGCTTTACTTAATGCCCAGTAACTGTGGAGTTCTGCTTCATAACTAGGAAATATGTAAAGGAAAATGGATGGCCATAGTAAAAATATGTCAAGAACACAATAAACCAGTTGAAAACATCTGAGCTTGATGAACTCCGTAACTTTTCAAGAACTGGATCACTTAAATCTCTTCAATTCTTCCGAGGATGTTAAACTATATATCAGCAATATAGGTATATGTACAACCAAATCTTTATAATCATTCATAATAAAGATGTTTGATACCCTGTGGTCTATTAAGTCAAAAAGGAAACAACTTCCTCCAAGTAATTTCTGCTTGCAGATCTGCAGAATATACCTACTTCAAAAGAAAAGTCTCTTTTGAAAGTAATACCTAAAAGTACTTTTCTTGCCTTGATGTGGCTTTTTTACAGTGTAAGAACACACTAGACACTTCAGTTTTTCATACACCATTCTGAAACAATCTCCTTAAAATCTGAAATTAATTCTGCAGACTACCACAGAAAATAACACTGACACATTTATACTGATTGCAAATGCAACTCATATCATTAGTGTGAACTCCAGCCAGCCCCTCCTGTATCTGAGCTGCTCCTTGCAAAGCAAACTGCTACTGTGTAAGGGAATGATTTGAATAACCTTTAAAGCAGTGCTTGCTGTGTATTTCTGTTCATGAATACAGCCCTTAAACAACATTCTGGAAACCTCACCATTTCACTGTTGACACAGGCTAGTGTTAAAAGGGAATGGACCTAGCCCTGAGACACTTAGCAAAGGGTTACAGTGACTGTGTTGCTTTAACATATGCTATGTGGGTGTACAACCCCGGTGCAAAGCTAAGAACTAGGGGTTTAGCGTAAGTGGTCACCCAGTGTCTCCCTTACAGAACTGACCCTGCTGCCCTTTAATTCTATAGTACAAGATGGGATTCCAAAGAAATGAAGACTGCATTCAACCAGTGTTTTTTGTTTTGCAAGAGGAGTTGTTGAGAGCTTAGGAGTCACTAACACCAGTAAGTTGAAACTAGGAAACATACCTTCACCAGACAATTCGTGTGACCTGGAACAGACCCATTTACATAAATAATATCATGTTTGGTGTTGATCCTCCACACCTAGGGAAAAAAAGCAGACATTGAGCTTACTTGTTTTAGAGACTATTCCCAGTTTTACAAACAATAGTCCTGCAAAGCACAAACCAATTAACTGGAGGTGCTACTGTGGAAAAGAGGAATATTCTGTACAGGCCTAAACTTGCTGCAGAATTCAGTCAGATGCTACTCTGAGTGCACAGCTTTCTAATGCAGGAGTCTATTAAAGAGCTTGTGATCAGGCTGTATTTGGCGAAGCAGCTCTTTGTTCAGCGTAACACCAACCAAGCACCCAAGTTTTCCCTCTAACAGCAACAGCTGCTGAACAACTGAAATCGGTTTTAGTTAGCAGACAGCAGCAGCAGCAGATTTTTTAGTAAACTAGAGGCTACCATGCTTTTTGTGAAAACTACAGAGGTTGCCTTCAGAGACAGAGAAGAGCAGCTTAACAGCCCAGGAACTGCTGCAGCAATGTACACATCAGAATCTGGACAGAAACTAGAATCTCCTTTTTGCACATGAAAGTGAGGACAGTGATAAAGTTAGGACTTCAAGTATCTCAGACTTGTGTTGGGAATGAACAAGTGGAACAGGCATGAAAACATTAACTGAAAGTCATCAAAAGCCTGATTGTTTTCCCACTTGAAAGGCAGAAGTCAAGGGACACAGCAAAAAACAACACATCAGATGTGGAGGTATCACCCAGATCGCAGGGTACCCATATGCAAAGGGAGTTCAAGTAACTTATTTCTAACCAACAAGAAGATAGGAGCACACATTTGCTGCTCTTTCCAGCTTGCTTAGTTCAAGATTGTAGAATCATAGAATGGTTTGGGTTGGAAAAGACCTTAAGATCATCCAGTTCCAACCCCCCTGTCATGGGCAAGGGACACCTCACACTAAACTATGTCACCCAAGGCTCTGTGCAACCTGGCCTTGAACACTGACAGGAATGGAGCATTCACAACTTCCTTGGCCAACGCATTCCAGCACCTCACCACCCTCACAGGGAAGAACTTCTTCCTTATATCCAATCTGAACTTCCCTTGTTTTCAGTTTGAACCCATCACCCCTTGTCCTATCACTCCAGTCCCTGATGAAGAGTCCATCTCCAGTAGCTTTTGTAGCCCCCTTCAGACACTGGAAGCTGCTCTTCTCCAGGCTGAACAGCCCCAATGTTCTCAGCCTGTCTCCATATGGGAGGTGCTCCAGCCCCTGCTCATCCTCGTGGCCTCCTCTGGACTTGCTCCAACAGCTTGTGTCCTTCTTATGTTGAGAACACCAGAACTGCACACAGTTCTCCAAGTGAGGTCTCAAGAGAGCAGAGGTCTCAAGGATCGCCTCTCTCTGGATTCTGACAGCAATGACAGGCAGTACACCAACATAAGGCTACATGGCTAAGTGCACTGCTTGGTAATGCAACCACCATATACACATTCTACATACTCAGAACTTACCTTTAATCCCAAGGATGTCCTATAGATGTTACCCATTTTACCAGGCATTTTCTTTCCACGATAAACTTTGGCAGCTTTCTAGATAAAAATAGGACCAAAAAAATAATATAACTGCAAGAGATACACTTAAAAACTCAGAGGAACACCAAAGAAAATATGCTGGTATTTCCAACATTGAAAATATGTACTATTGAAAATATCTAATATTGATTAGCATTTTAAATACCTCCTACTGGAGGTTAGGTTTACTCTATATGTTGTCTGAAATACTTTACCTCAATCATAAAATTGCTATAAATACTGTTGTATCAACAGAGGAATTCTAGCTTTGCTTAATACTTACCCTGTATAGATTAAGAGCAAAATCGACACAAGACACTCACCTATAGCACAGATTGTAGCAAATGGAAATTTGCTTAAACTACTTGTGGATGCTACCAACAGAGCTTCAGAGCAGTCTTGCCCTGAGAGGCTGCCAAAATGAAGACAATACTGTAGCTTCCTCCCTCTCCCTAACCCATGATAAGGGGGTACCTTCTTGCTCTCTACAACTACCTGACAGGAGGTTGCAGTGAGGTGGGGTCGGTCTCTGCTCCCAAGGAACAAGGGACAGGACAAGAGGAAACGGCCTCAAGCTGCGCCAGGGGAGGTTTAGATGGAGATGAGGAACAATTCTTTCCCCAGAGGGTGCTCAGGCATTGGAACAGGCTGCCCAGGGCAGTGCTGGAGTCACCGTCCCTGCAAGTGTTCACACCCCATGTAGACGAGGCCTCAGTGACATGGGTCAGTGGTGGCCTTGGCAGTGCTGGGCAACGGTTGGACTGGAGGAGCTTAAGGGTCTTTTCCAGCCTGGTTGATTCAATGATTCTGTGAACTTCATACTGATGTAAACCAGAGCATGTATTTTTGAGAACAGGATATTTAATTACATTCCTTGCTATTGCTTAGTTTCTGTATCCCTTTTTTTTTTGGCTGGGTATAACCCAGTAAACAAAGGTGGAAAAGAAAAGGCAAGAAAAAGTGCAATAATTTCCATGGTATTATCAAGGGATTTGTTTCAGTTTCCTGCACCACTTTGTTATTAATTAATAATGGGTTTTGGTTTTCTTTTTTGTCTGTTGTTTGTTTGTGGGTTTGGTTTTTTTATTTTTTTTTTTAGGGCAGGGGTTTAACATGTAAAAATAATAATTTCAGGAAACCGGCTGCAATGAAGTTCTAGGAAGAGGATTCTGTACTGAAGAATCCAGGACTACAACAACACCTGAGCCGGTCAACACTATACTGGCAAATAAAATTAAGGCATTGTTTTTCCCCATTGCATCCTTTCACCTTGTTTCCTTTCCATCCATCATACCTATTCCCAATATTATTTCCAATTTGAGACACTTAGTGAAATTATATCCAATATTACTGCTTAGGAAAGTTTAAATTAAAGAGAAGTAAACAAGGGTTGTTTTGTAATAATGAACACCATCTGCTAAACCAAAAAGTGTTGCATGTTCAAATATTTACATTCTCCAGAGACAACAGTGCCAGGTACAGAATTAATTTTCCAGCAAAAATGAAGGACTATAAATCAGTAGTTTATGCTTTTACAGTCTCAATTACTCTAACTTCATTTTCTGGTGCCTTTTTGCTATTCTCTTGAGCATTATTAATAATACTTTTTTAATTTTTATTTTAATTTCTCTAAGAAAATAACAGACAATTCAGGTTCAGCACTGTAACTTAGTTGGACTTAATGCTGTGTAGCAAAGCAAGTTTGCAAAAATCCCTCTTAGTTCAGCCTAAATATTGTGCAGCTTTTAAAGGGACAATGTTTTAAATGAATCTGTTCCAAAGAGCTTTAAAACTAGTATTAGTTATAGTTTCAAACCTAAAAATGTTACTTCGTACTCTACTTAAAAACTACTTAGAAATCAACAAACTATTTTGGCAATCTAATTGTTCATTAAGCAGCTACACAAGCCAGGCTAGGTGATAAAAGCACTCTTCGAGGTTCCAAAGAATAGTTTTATATCTGCAGTATAAAATATCATTTAAATCCTTGACAATCTATAAATGCTGTGATAAATGATTCTAAGAACATTCTTTGGATCATTAAGACTATTTCTCTCAGCTATACTACAAAGTAGCACAATTTGCTCAGTTAAAATATGTTTTGCTTGCTTACCAGCAATAGAGAGTATTCATAAATCCAGGCATAAGAGAATAGCTATTTGCGTTGCTCATTATACAGGTTTCTGTACTTCCTTTGAAAGAGCTAGGATCTTCTGCTACCAGAGAGTAGATGGTAACAGCTAACTATTGTGAAATGGCTCACTTTTTGTAAGCACTTCTAAAAATACTGAAGAATGTTGAAACAGGAAATAAGAATCCTCACATTGGTAGATATGGCTCCAGGACGTCTGTGAGTTTTTGTCTGGCCGTGGCTTGCAGGCTGACCTTTAAATCCCCACCTTTTCATGACACCTTGAAATCCTTTACCAATTCTGAGAAGAAAAATCAATAAGAAATGAATCTGGGTTAGTCAGAGTTCGGGTTTCTAGCAGTAGCATTCATTTCAGTCAGGCTCATGATCTTTTTACATTTGCAAAGCCCAGAAGAGAGAAGAATATATTAAAACAAATAAATCTGTATTTTATACCATAAACATGTTTTAGTGAAATAATTAAAAGTTGCTTTACAGAATAAGAAGCACTAGAAGACAGTCAAATAGGCAAAAAGTCTAACATAAAGTGCTTCTTGTTGTGACAGTCCTTAATACATGGTACTCTAATGAGGCTTTCACCAAATGAACACCAGAGCAAACAAACAAAAAACCAACCAAAACATCTGAATAAAAAGCAACTGTACAATAACACAAACCAAAACTTAACAACAGACCCTAAGCATCAAGAGGAAAGAGATGGCTGCTTAGACTATCATAAAAATAAACCAAGGAACATTTCTTTTCCAAACTATAATAGACAAACCTCTTGAAAGGAGTTTTGTGTGTAGTAAAAATATTTACCAATCTACACACATCTGACAAATAAGGTCTAAACCACAACAACAAATAAAGCAGATTTTCAGAGTCCATACCTTAATCATTGAGGCACATGATAGTATTACTGGCTTTGGTGTTTTCTGCTTATTGCAGTGACAGACTCAATAGGAAAAATTGCCCCACCACTGCATTAAAGAAAAGCCAATTAAAGTGTGTGTTTAAACCAGCATTACCCCTTTCCAAAAGGAAAAGTCCATCCACAGGGTTTATGGCTGCACTGATTATTTTATTAGTTTAACAAGATGATCCTTTTCCTCCAATTTCTAGAAATCCTTCCTCTGCTAATGCACTTCACCATGTCCTAGTCCTATTAGTTCAAGCATTAGGACCTCCTGGCCAAACACAGGAAAATAAACCTGGATATACAGCTCTGTGCATGCTGTATATAAGGGCTCTATCTTTAAAAACTAGAATAAATATACAAATGTGGAAAACACCAACATTCACCAAAACTGGATTCTTTCCTCTTCCACTTGAATAATTCTCCCCACTGCTTACCTAGTTGCCCAGAGCAAGTCAAAATACAGTCAAACCAGCCACAAAAAGGGAAGACTCTCTAAAGCCACAGAAATATAAGAAAACAAGACTTGTACAATCCTGGTGTCTGTCTCTTGGGTTTCCCTTTCCCTCCGCAGAACCTAGTGGTCAATTCCAGTTAAATTGACACAGAAGAAAGACATGTAATTGTTTAAAATAAAAATTATTGGCAAAAAAGCCCTGAATATTTTTGCTCCTTTCCTACAACTAAGGAAATGCTAAACCATGATTAAAGTAGCAATACACTCGTTTAGCTTGCCAGGTGGCCAGTTGTGCATGTGGTTGCCATCAGCAAGAGAGTCCTTTCCAGGCCAGCAGATGGTGGTGCAACATGGGGATATGGAGAGGGTCAGGGCAATGCAAGGGAGCCGAAGGCTTCAGAGGGAGGAAGGACCTGGGTTGCCAAGAACACAAGACAGAAGTCTAAAGGATGCAATGCTCTTTTATACCAGTTTCTCATGCATCAGCTTACATTAAAGGCTTGCAGTAATGAATAGGATAGTTGAAAAAAAAAAAGAAAAGGTTTGAAAAATTCTCATGCTTTAAGCCACAGTACTGACAACCTCTGGTGTTTTCAGAAAACACGAACATTTGTCAAAGTGGGATCTTAATCCATAACCATATGTTAAACAGCATTAACATCAGAATTAATACACTGAAGTGTGCTGAAGTGTAATGTTTATCATCCTGCTTACACTTGTAATTTCTTGCTAAGACATCTTCTGCCTGCTGTCCTGGCTTGAATCAATGCCACTGTTCTTCACTATATAGAATTCACTCAGTTGTTTTACTTAGCTTCACTGAAGCATGATTGCCTGAGTCCCAGGAAGGAGCCACAGGCAGCAATAATGATATGCAAAACTAAGACACGCAAATGTTAAGTGAAAGAAAAAGAATCTTTGTCTAGAATTAAAAATAGAGTTTAATTGCACGCAGTTGTTCTAATGTCACCTGCAAGAAAGCAGATGTTCAGGTCAAGCACCTAGTTTCATATAAAACCTCATTTTCCAGGTTTGATACAAGTAAAATGCCAGTACCTAATAAGACAACTTCCATTTAGAAAGCTACTGGAATAAAGCACTCTAATTAAGCAACAATTTAGCATGCTGCTAACTCTTCAAACTTAGGTAATTTAAAAGACAATTATTCAGACGCTGTAGAGGAAAAAGATTCCAACTACCCTAGCCACGTAACTTCGACAACTGCAGAGCATACTTTTAGGCTCAGACTACACTGTTAACCTAGAAAAGCTTAAATGAACCATAAAGCCACCAGAATCACCACTTAAATCTGGCACAATTCAAACAAAACTACCGTTGGCTTTTTCTTCGGAGTGACAAAATCTCTGCGGTCCTGAAATGTTCATGAAACTGGTCGTGAAGTGGCAGAAAAAGGAGGTATAATACAACTCCATCTCCACACACTGCTGGGCTGCTGCTGTAAGGCATGTGCCCACCTTTCCCCCTCCTCACAGTTTGGTCATCTTTCTACTGGTGCAGAAGCTCACTCAACTGATCAGCAAGTCGGGGCACACAACTGATCCAGCTGAAAACTAACTCAGTGAAGAACACAGATAACTCACACTGGTCCTCGTGCAATTCAGGGTGCCACTACCAGCAATCGAAGGTTGATGGGAACTCTGTGGGAGCAAGCACTACCTCCCATTTGGGCAGCAGCCTCTACTCTGCCAGAGGTCACAGAAGCACAGTCTGTGAGACAACTGTTTCTGAACAGTGCCTAAAGCATATCAGGGCTAAGCAAGATCATCGGGCCACAGGAATTCTGAAACTCACCGCTGTCCCAAAAAAGGCACTGAGCCTTTTCCACATTTTTGAAACATACCTCTAAAGCACCAAGGAAAAGCCTTGTCATTACAGACTACTATAAAACTTAAGGACTGAGCTTTTACACTGCTGAAAATAAGTGCTAAGGAAAGAAAAACAGCACTAAAGAAGATCGACAGCATGCAGACACACTGCCCACTGTCAGTGCTCTAAAAGCCATTCATATTGGGCTGAACAAGTTATGAGATTTCAAATAAAAACAAACTGCTTACGTCTTTAGCCTTCTTGTTTTTGTGAAAGTGTTTTTCGTCACAGAGGTATAAACTAATCAAAGTATTCCAAAAGACTTAGACCAAAACTTCTGCAAGGAAAGTTTAAAAGCAGACAGTCATAATAAATAACCACCCTACACTTCAGTAACCAAAACAAGATGCTAACCACAGCTTCTGAAAAGTAGTGCAAGTACTTTGTTGAAGCCACAATAACCGAGAAAAGACTGCTTGTATTTAAGGAGTATATTTTTGCTTTACATTTTGGCAGAAGGGAGCATGCAAAAGGATATCTTCCTCATCTGAATCATTAGGAGTTGGTAAAAAATGAAAATAGCCTTTATATTTCACTATATTATCTCCTTTTTATGGTGACATCATTTTTCTTTCTTTCCCTTTTAAAGGGATAATTAGAATTCATAATGCTGTTATCAACAGCACTGCTAGTTTCATCTATATGATTTCAAACATGGCACATGTCAGTGTTTCCTCCAGTAAAACAAAATTACTGACAATCTTAAACATGTAAAGTACATGTTCACGTAAAAACATTTCTAAAAACTTTACTAGCAGAGATAGCAAGTCTCAGGGATTATGTCTTTTAAGTCCATAATGGTTTGAATCAGGAAAACGGACATTGCTGAAGGAAGGAAAGGAAGTCAAACTGTGCTTCCTACTGTAAACAGCACTATACCCTTAAGTACCTTTTCAAAATGCCCCTATGTCTTAGGAGCTTTCACTTCCGAAAACAGGATTTTAGAAACTAAGGTGCAAAGGGTTCTTTCAGCCTGTGAACCAAAGCTCCCCCGGCTCCCTCTTTGTTCAGTAGGGAGAAGCTGGCTCCTCTTGAGGGGGGTTCAGAACACAAGTCTAATGTGAAGCACATTCTCATTTTTCCCTCACTGTGCAGCCCAATTGCATTCCCAAGAATTTTGCCCTTCACTGAAGATTTCTTGGATGTTTCTGTGACACTGTGAAATCTGTACAGAAATGTATTAAAATAATTTAATTCTTGATCAAGAGTTAAAGGAATATGCTAAATGCAGCATTCCATAGAAGCGGAAATTAAGAAGAAAATGAAAAACAGAAACCAGAAAGCAAGCCAGTCACAGAAAAAGGTTTTAAACCCCACAGATGTAGAAGACTGGAATGACTGTACATTCACATTGACAGAAAACCTATGATAAAAAAAGAAAAAAAAAGACCTTTCTCTTTAGCTATAGAATGTTCTCTTTCACCTGTATAGTAGGATGACATGTAATATGCTACCAAAATCAGCAGTATAAACAAAAAGCTAATTTCTCAAATGGGATCATATAAATACCTAGAGAAAACAGATTAGAGATACTGAATTACAAGATAGGATGGATTCACTGAACACTCACAAGATCCCAGTCTATTTTTAGGTTGCTAGTATTTACAAATACAAATAGCAAAATATAAGTAAGTACCCTCTGGCTGCTTACCAGTATCTTTTACATTGCTGAAAAACCCTTTCCTAGTTCTTGAAATGCTTCTAGAAAAACAAAGATTTTCTTCATTAACAAAGCATGACATTTAATCTACATGGAATGACTGTATTCCTAATGACACGGTGCTTTGCTTTGCAAACAAGCTATTGTCCCTTATAGGCTGCTCGCTGAAGGCAATTTAGAAGAAGAATGAATATACCAGATTTAATCATTATATAAGGAAGTTTGACATAGAAAAATACTAATTCCAGTCAACTCCTCTACTTCCTTTCCTCAAGAGGGTGCCCTCATAGGTGTAGCTGTATTAGAACCAACTACTTGACTCTACTGTTATGGTTGGCTTCCCCATATACGCAAAGCCCCATGAATAATAGTAGACATTTGTAAGTATTACACACATGCCAGACAATTACAATGGATGATATTTCAACAACCCCAGTTGGGTATTATCTCCATTACACAAAAAAATAAAACATCAGATGGAAAACATTATCTCCATAGCACAACACAGTAAACATACACTTCACTGAAATACAGAGACAGGAGTTCTCTTGAGCAGTGGAAATCATGGACATAATAGAAAAGGCATGACTAGTCTTTGCCAGTTTTTCTTTTGACACCCTTTACCACTTGTGCTCTAATTTGGCATTTGCATTGGTCTGAGAGGAAATCATTCCTCCCACGTTAGCCATTGTTGGCAAGGAGATGAGCTGCAATATGAGAGAAAACAAAAAATGGAATTTGACAGCTCTGTTGTCCTGCTAAATGTATTCAACTATCTTCTTGTTTTTCTTTTGGTCCACACAATACCTCTTTTGCATTTCTTCACCAAATCAAAATTAAACAGCTTTTCTGGGAACTGATGTCTTTCAGCATTTATTTCCCACTTCTGCATCCCCACACATGCTGCCTTATAGACCCTTTTTGCCCATGTTAAGCTTGAGCACCCCTTTCTCAGCTGTTTGTCAAGCTCTTCCGTGCTAATCATGTATGGGCACCAGACAGCACATGCAGAATCACAGTCCTAATAGCATATTTATTGAACACCTGCCATGTTCAAAAGTGAGCCTCAGCAAAGAAAGATAATTTGATATGGAACTTCTACTTCCTGTCACTACCCTTGCAACTGTATTTCAGCTTTCGTGACACATGAGTTCAAGACAAAGTAGAGGGGGGAAAAAGCATTCAAGCAGTCTATTTGAAAGATGAACTGTACATGGAAAATCATTAGGAACCTACGTTTTTGCAGTAACATCCACAAACTGCCCTGGGCGGAAGTGAGCAGCATACAAGGGAGTACCTTCAAAAGAAGAGGAGAGATGAGGTTCAACCAAGTGCTGAAATCCTCAAACCACTACCCAGTCATTACCATCCAGGATAATTACAGTCATGGGAAAGGAAACAAAACTTTGTTTTTATTCACATATTATTTGTTCTTCTTTATAAACCTCACTGACTAAACCAGATGCTTTGTAGTCACTATCTAAGCATGTTTCTCAGTTAGTAGCCCAACTTCAGATGGGTAGGAAGGAAAGGTTGGGGCTTTACTCATATGTTGCACTTCAGATTGAAAGAGACAAAGCCCCAAATGCTTAATTAATTAAGACTCCAAATAAAAAAAAAACTTGGCAAGAAAACAGAACATGCTCCACTTAAAACTACTAGCGCTTTACAAAGTGTTGAGAGTGCGGCAGAAGTACAGCTTCATCTACTGGGGAACTACCTACACACTAACCTTTAGTAGAACTAGCGCTACAGCAGGTCAGTGACTGCAATTCCATTCATTCCCTTAAGTGCCTGCAGTATCAATATTTTATTTTTAATTAGAGATTTGTCTTCAGCAATTTCTTTTTCATCCAAATGCATTATTCATTAGCAGCTTAAAATAAACCCACCCAGGATTGATAACATAGTTCATTACAAATGAGCTTTAATCTGAAGATCCATGCAGCTGCATCTTTAATAGAGATTTTAAGTCAACAAGCCTGTTTTAAGTCAACTAAACCCAGTAATTTTAATTGTTTCACATTCATTCCCATTGTCATGCTGTTTGCTAATCTGTATGAACACAAACTGAAATGATGTAAACCTCTCCTAAGTCTCAAGCATAAAAATCCTCATCTTATTTCATGTTCTATTTATATGACCCATACATAGCTGGGGTAAGACGCCTGTCAACTGACAGAAAATCATGTATATGAACGTTGTTATGTACAAAATACAGACACTGCAAAATCAGTTTATTGAAAACTTGCAATTCTACTTTATCTCAAGGTTTTCCTTCCATTTATCAGTCCAGAATTTCTCTTCATGTCAGATTTGGTTTCTATCAGATACAGCACTATCTTAAAAAGGTCTTGAAAAAACCCTTCCCTAATGGCAAATAAAGATGTAATACATGAGAACTTCCTACCATACACAGTTGTTGGAAAAATACCTGTAACTTTCAAAAAGCACGAAATGAAAGTAATCTAAATACATCAGCTAATAAAACCTTAAAAACATAAAACTTTCCAGTAAATCTCCAAACTTCTAATTTTCAGTTTCAGAGAACGTTTGTTATAATTTATCTTAATGTGTTTTACTTGGCAAGCTGCCAGAAAAATGCCATATATGACAGCCATAAGTCTTACTTCTGAAGGCACAAGAAGGAACAAACCTTAAACCGCTATTTTAGGCTCCTGAGAAACATTACTACAAAATTCTCAGTACCCCTCTCATAAGGATAATCAAGAGAACTTCCTGTAAATGTATTCATATTTATCCCAACAAGTCAGTCAAGGTTACAGACATTTATTTCTTAACTCAATGTTCATATTAACTAGTTTGGATGAGACTTATTTTCTAATCAATGGAAACAATAATATGCAGGAGAAAGGAAAAATCTTACTTCTCATCACCTAGAAAGTAAGGCCCATTTTCTAGTTTTCCCTAAGAAAAATGTTTGCTCAATGACAAAGAAATAAGAATTTCAGCCAAATGAAATACACATCAGAACTTGGCTTAGGTGTACCAGTGGCAGACGGTAAATCATTACGGATGTAATATTAGGAGTTCAAAAAGATTACCTGGTTTAATGATGGCATCATCTGTTACATTAAATACTGAAATTTTCTGCTTCCTTGGTACTCCAGCTTCTTTAAAAATTTCCATTGCAGCCTCTGATTTCTGTAGTAAGGAGCAGCCATAAAGAATAAGTGATCTTAAAATACCCAAACATTTCTGTCAACTAGTTATCCTACAGCTACCTCATATAAACAAGAGATACATGAAGATTTCTAAGATCAAAAAAGGGAAACCAAACATTCAGAATATACGTAACACATTACTGTGTTATGTAATGACTTTCCAAGAGTTTTGCAGTAATTCAAAAGCATTTTCTCTCTTTGAAAGCTTCTAATGACTTCGTTCCATACCACCATAAATCTAATTTATTGGATTTAACTAACAAAACCACAGAAATACAGCCTGGTCTTGGAGAAACTTCTAGAAATGCTTCACTTTCCAAAGAATAGACTCTTGAAAGAAAAATGAAGAATGTGTTTCTGATTCATGCATTTGTATGCAAAATACACTCAGCGCCAAACTACTGCTGACTTACTGAAGGGGAGCTCTTCCTGTTAGAGCAGCCTGACAAAGTTAAAAGTGCTTAAAATTGTTCTCAGTTCTTTTTAACAAGAAAACTCACAGAACAGCTGACCACTGAGATGATACCAAGTAATGCAAACGATGAAGCAGGAAAACTGTGGCCACAGGGAAACAATGCAGCTCATTTTTCTTCACATGAATTGCTCTAGAAAGCAATTTAAGCACCTGACAGTCCTGTCACACTCAGATAGTCACATCTCTGAGGTTCACTTCTTGGCAGTTCTGTGCAGTTCTTCTCTCTGAAATAATTGTGTGTGTGCTCAGACAAAATATTGTTAATAACTTTAAAATAGTTTATTTTGAAAACGCGCACACTGCTCTTCTTTTTGGTTTTAAAAATCTTCCAAAAAGTGTTAGGAGAACAGAGGGAAGCTTTGTGAAGAATGAGAGGGCAAGATGATGATGAACTCTGCCTTAGACACGGACCAGAAATTTTAACTTTATGGAGCTGTCCTAATTTGAGAAGAGTGTGGATACAAAGTCGTTGAGAATTAAAGGACTTTTTTGACTGATTGGTTGACTGGAGTTCATAGTACAAAACACTTAAAATACCTTTGTAAAAAAAAAAGTCTGAATACAAAACCTCCCCTAAGACCACATAAATTTGAGGCATCAATGGAGGACAACTGTATTAAACTGCAGTACCATATGTAAGAATGAAAAAGAAATTAACCCCCTTTCTACTAAATGCCTGCATATCAAGCCTTTACTTCCACTGCTCTGTAAAACTGCTGCCTTAGATAACAGCAAGGGGAGCTCTGTGCTCAGTACAGGTGTCTGGAAAGAGCTACCACAGTTGAGGAAAAGCATAGTGAATGGTTGAAATCACATCTCGAGAGTCCTACTATAGCCTTGCACTGTTCTACTTCAACAACAAGTTTTCTTCAAACAGTCAAGTCAGAGTGATGGATTTCTACATACAAAACACTGCAGTCTACACAAAACCTTCCTAAAAAGCAGTACTGAAGAGGAGAACACTGAGTGAATTCTCAGATGTTCTTAAAAATACCAACAATATCAGTATTACAGGAAAATGATGGATATGCCTTTACTTAAGGGAAGCATATAAAATATTTTTGACAAAAAAAATAATTGTGAGGACACTGAGAGAACTGTACTTTTGAGAATAATTTTGCATTTAAAAAATCATGAAAAATCTGTTCACTTTTAATAGACTGACATAGAGCAAGCTATAAAGGAAAAAAGAATCTTGCTAAAAATGCAATACCCCTTATCATTTTTTAAGCAACTTGACACTCAGAAGAAATGCATGAAACTCTTTGATAGTAAAATTACTGAGGGAATCATTAGACTGAATTAATTAAAAATCAGTAACTGTGAGGAATCTCAGGAAGACAGATGTTCCTTTGAGGAATTAACAGAAGATAAGCTGCTTATGCTCATTCAATACAGTATCATTCCGCCTCCTTCTCATTCTCACTTTCAGACACTTCAGAGAGAAAAGAAACAAATTAAAAGACATATAAACATAGGTGAGCAATGATTCAAACCTGCAGCTAAACCACAGAAAGAAATAATTTGTTAGTACCTTAACAAGTAAAATTGGCACACCAAATTCTTTCTTATAATGTATCTAGTTTATACAATGATGATCATAACAACAACAAGAAGAATACAGAGCTCAGTCTCAGGCCAGGTCCTTACCACAGATTGATCTAAGGATATTTAATTAATTTACTTATTAAAATGAGTCTAAGTTCAACCAAATCAATAGGAGCTAACCTGGAAAAAGTTATGTCCAGGACAGCCTCTAACTTAACTCAAACTATTAAAAAATCCTTGATTTGACTTTTTAGGTAGTTTGGCTTTGAAGAAATTTTCTTAAGTTTGTAAGAGCTGTGTAAATAGAAATTTTCTGTATACCTCCTTGCTTCCTGCACATTTTTACTCTGACATCATCACTGGTAACAATGTCTTTATGAAAATATCAGCTGTGAAACGTCCTATGTGCATGATACAACTTGAAAACTGTGATTCGCGTGATTCTTCCATGTCTTAAACCAAGGTAAGAGGAAAGAAAAAACACAGCTGTCACTTCTCCAGGAAAAATGTCACACCTGGAAAGTGGAAACGGACTGAAGTGAGGATAGAAACCTGAAAAGGACAAGCAATGATGGTGAAACATGGCATAAACCCACTGAATAGAAGATACCTTAAAATATAAGCCTGTTCAAAATCAGCAGAATATACTATGAAAGCCAACAGATTTATCAGATGAAAAAAGCTCCTTTTTCCTCACCTCCACTAAAGCAAAAGCAAGTAACAGATTAATTTTGAGGTTCTGGGACAACATTCTGTTTGAAAAAGGAAACCACCATGTCCTGAAAAAGCCACGATCAACTTATCCTGATTCCCATTTTTCAGTCACTAGATCAAACAAATGAGCGTCAGGATACTGCAGGAAGTGAAAAGTGGTATTCTATAGAAGTAAGGGATCATAGAAAGCACAATCCTTTGAGGGAAAGCTTTGTTCCTGCCTTGATCTATAATTTAATTTTCCTCCTCAGGAATGACAGCTCTGCCAAACAACCTTAACCCCTGAAAGTGTCTGGGAATTCCACATCAGGAAATTCATCAGTAAAACTATATGCAAATTAAACAATCTTAACAGACGTGTTGAAAAAAAGAGTAAGCTACAGAACAAAGTCTTCTAAACAACCCATGAAGCTGGGTAAGTTTACAAAAGGCCATCAAAGCATGTATCTTGCAGTTCTTGTCTCATATTGCTTCCCCGCAGACACAGTGAACACACATGTTCCTACACTGCTAATGGCCCTTCAGACCCTTTCATCAGCATGGGACACTACACGTCAAAGCAACTTCCTAAACCTACAGCTTTCCTAGAGAATCAAGAGCCAAACTTTCAAGAAGTTCTTCTTGCTATTCTCTTAACCAAGAAATGACATTAAGGAAATAAGCAAGGGTGAATGTGACAGATGACCAGTTCCAAAGCATGCATGTCTGCCAAGTAATCTTTTAGCGAAATCTGCCTATGCCACTTTTGCACTGCAGTCACAACAGAAACAATTACTCCAACAAAGACACCCAAAGTGATTCACTTACAGAAAAAGGAGATGCGTTTTTGCCTCCAACAATTAGCTGAGATGTTTTGCTACCCGACTCTTCTTTTGAAATGTATCTTAAAACATGACAATCTTGCACCTAAAGAAAAACAGTATTTATTTGAGTATAAGCAGATGTGTATGCTTTGAGAACATAGTAAGAGATTATCAAAACAAGTGAAACCAAGTCAGTCTCTGCTTTCATTTCTATCTACATAATATAACAGGAGATAGAACCTACAAGTAGGGGAGTATACCTTTTTACCACAGACATTCTTTTTCCAATCAACTAAAGGCTTATCTTACAAAAAACTATGAGTAGAGTGCAAAGTGTAAGTTTATAAATGCTCTAGAAATCTATTAAACTTTTGCCTGCAAGATCTGCAAACCCCCTACTGTATGCAAGAGCAAGGCATACAGTTAAGAACCCACATTTTTGACTCCTGCTTCTTTGCCCTGTAAACCTGATGTCCTTCACAGCAGTGGTCCATCTTACAGCAACAACAGGTCAGCAACTGCTTCAACACAGCTGCCACAGAATATGAAGCGGCAGCTTCAGGGCTAAGGCTAAGAAACCAAGGTGAAATTAATCCCAAAGTGCCTGAAGGTGGCAAAATGAAAAAAAAAACAAGTTGAAGTGGGGTAGTTAATGCTAGCTGTATGTTGCCTCCCATCTTTCCCTCACTTGGGTAATACTACACACAGTTCTGCAGCACTTGAACAGCTGAGGCAGAAGGCAGACTGCTCTGGTCTTGGGATATTAACAGAATAGGCATGGCGTACTATGCAGAGTTGGAAGAAATCTTCCCTTTCTTTAGGGATTTCCTACTCTGTACAACTGATAAATTTCACTTTTGCCTGAAACTTCTGCTAAGGATCTGAATACAGTGTAGGAGATGAAATTCATTATTATTTATTTCACCTTAAGTAGTGTGACAGCACGTTTTTTTCCTGACTTGGTCCATATTGGCATCATTCCCAGTTTTACTGCAATAACACCAACTCTGATGGAATCTGTAGATCAGAACAGAACATGGATGCACACTTAGTATTTGAAAGAGCCCATCTCATAACCTGCAAAGTCCCATTAACCGTGATCTTTCCTAAGGAGTTGAAGGAGAGAAAACATTGCTGACTCCCTGTGAGTAGACTGGGAATAACCTGTTCATTGATTTTAATCCCACTAGCAGCAAAGTTCTACCTGAACATGAAGACTAGTTCCTCATTAAGATTAGAACAAGCAGTGCTTCAGAGTAATTCTCGGGGTTTTTTGGGGGTTTTTTTAGAGAATACAACACCCATGTAGAATATTAGAGCCAAACTATTGAAAAGTTTACTGTAGGAGGTTCCTCCTACCCCAACCTTTGCATATTTTTGTCACTGTAACTGTACAGCACAGGCTGTCTGACTTCTGACAATCTGTGGCATGAAAAATGGAACACAAGATGAAAAATAAATGCTTTAAAGTTTGAAAAAATGCTCTGTTCCAGTTTCCTCTGTCATACCTGAGGATCTTCTTGTGGATTTGCAGACTGCCAGGTGGTTGTTTGGTGTCAAATGATGTGACTCTTCTGAAGGCTCAAAAACTTTCTATTGTTCTAGTCCATAAGACTTTGGGATCACTGAATAGAAGTGGGACGTACTATATACCACACTTTCAGAGTCCAGCAATATTTACAGGAACATTTTCAGCTTCATATACTTCATATTCTAGGGAGTCTCTTTTGATGAATTCTTAGTTTATTATTGTGCAGCAATGGGACTGGTCAAGTGCCGACTTGGGCTAAAAGTGAAGTTCTTACAAGTTTCTTAAGGCTTTTTAGAGAACTGATATATTACACTTACTTATTTACTAGGAGATGTATTAGATGACAGAGGTAAAAGCAAAAAGAATACTTTACAAGACACAATCCTGGTGTTACTGAATGCAATGACACAACAACAATCTCAGCCTGAGTTTGGTATTTCAGAAGGGATACTTTCTCACCTGGTTTCCACTCATTCACTGGCCATGGCTCGTCTTTCAGAGGGCACAGCTTGCTGGCTGTCTGAACTTTGTATTCCTCCGCAACTGTCTTCTTGAGGAACTCAACATTCTCTTCAGAAAGATGCTCATGCCACCACGTTGCACTGTTAATGTGCCTGACTGCAAAGCCCAGCTGCCCCCTTTCCAGTGGTGGGAAAAAGCGTTAAGTGTCTTATCAGTTCAAATAATGTCTCATAACATGTATGTTCATAATGTAATACATACCTCATATCATAACGTAATATAGTACACAGTCATGAAGACCGAAATTACACCAGCAAGCTATTCAACCACCATCACTCAAACTGACCACCACCACCACCACCTAATTCTTTGCCATGCTCTCATCTAACTTTTAAAGTATTTGGAAATATGCCAAAGGGGAGCAAGCAACAACAAATCAAACAATCACTACCTCTGTGGGAAAAAAAGCTAGATTTATGAATGAAGACATAGCAGTGGGTGTTGTGTACTTCAACTGTAGCAAAGCTTTCAACAGAGTCTCCCTGTGGCATCCTTCTATCCAAGCTGGGATGTTATGGCACAGACGGGTGGGCTATTGAATGGGCAAAAAGCTGGCTGTATCATCAGGCTGAATGAGTCGCAGTTAATGGTTTGCACTCTACCAGACGGCCAGTTACAAGCAAAGTTCCTCAACAGTCTATTCACAGGCTTGTCCTGTTTAATACCTTTATCAGTGACCTGTAAGAGGGAATGGATGCACCTTTCATAAGTTTGCAAATAAAACTGGTGAGCTGATAATGCTGAACGGCATCCCTCTGCCAGTCAAAGGGACAAGGAACCTGATGAAATTCATAAAGGAGAAATGCAAAGTCCCACGCCTGGGATGGAACAACCTCTTGCAAAAGTACAGGCAATGACTTCAGCAGAGCTGCTCCCCGGTCAGGCAATGAACCGGGGAGTCCTAGGGGACACAAAGAAGTAAAAAAGGGGCCAGCAGGCTCCTGGCAGCAATGAAGACCAACAGCAGCCTGAGCTGTATCAACAGAAGCATGGTCAGGAGATGAAGGAAGCAGTTACCACCCTTGCTTTGGCACTGCAAGTAGACCACATCAGCAATCCAGTACAGCAGGGATGTTTAAAAACGAGCGAGTCCAGCACACAAAAAAACCAGGGGCTGAAACATGTGCCCTGCGAGGAGGATGGAGGTAACTGGGCTTATTTAGTCTGGAGAAGAAGAGCTTAGGGGGACCTGACAGCATCTTTCTGATATCTATGAGAAGGTTACTGACAAGCCAGAACCAGACCGTGTTCACCAAGGTGCAAGCCAGGAGAATGAAAGAACTGGTATAAACTAAAGCAGGGGGTTCTGTCAGCCTGAGGACAGCCAAACACTGGAACAGGGGCCCAGAGAGGCTGTGCAGCTTCTGTCCATGGAGGCTGTCAAGGACCAACCAGACAAAGCCCTGAAAAACCTGGCCTGACCTCAGAGCTGGCCGCACTGTGAGCAGGTCAGACCAGAAAGCTCTGCTGACCCCTTCCAGCCCCAAGAGCTTTCTGATGTTACAAGCACTGCCAAACAGCTCACTGTGCTAACTGTTGTGAGGGCTAAAGAAAGCTCGAATGCTCCTTAACTCCCTACAAGGACAATGAGACAGTGTATTTAGCCACACAGGCAGTGAACACACATGGCTAGCTGGAAGAGCCGGCCAAGGAGATCCAAAACACGGAAGGTCAGGTCGCTGCTATGAAGCCAAGGTGCTGTGGCTGCAAACGTGCGTGTCCTGCCCCAGGCGCACCAAGGCGTGAGGGCCCCAGCAGCGCACCGGGCCCTACCACCACCCGTGAACGCTGCCAACAGGCTGCATCCAGGGGCCTCTCCAGCGGCGCGGA